>NC_086325.1:105464111-105554111 GCF_036172605.1 Pelobates fuscus
TGAATGTTTCCAGTTCGTCTGTTTTTGCCTTGAATCTGAACTCTTCTTTTAATTCTTACTTTAGTGAAGATCCCTTATTATTATTGCCACAGTCTTCTCATTGACCCAAGCTTGTGCTGTATTTTTGACAAGTTTCATCAGAGCTCTGCATATGGGCAGTTTGTCATGGTAACATGCACGTGTATTGGAGTAAGACAACACACTTATAAATGGGCCCATTGCCCACACATACACAAGAGTACAAAAGAAGATCTGTGGAAGATAATGCAAGACCTTCCATAGATCTAGCACATGCGCAGTAAGATGTTCTAGTCATCTACTGCGCATTGAGGGAGGAGATGCATTTTTTCCTTTCACTGTCGCAGAATTTCTGTACATTGTCACATTTTATCAAAAGCTGTGTCATACATGAGATAGTACCTACTTTACTTGATGTATATTTTTTTTATTGAGTAAGAAAGTCCTTAAAATTCCATCAGTGAAGAGTTTTTCATAAATATTCAAAAACCGACTGTGGTCTTTGTTTGGGCATTACTTTCTTTGTGACATAACGGAGTTAAGGGTGGGTTTATAGCTGCAGCTATTTTGGCACATATTAATAGATAAATAACACTGGGTATGTATAGCGCGAGACAGGGTACCTTCTAGCAATGTACAATCAACAAGTAGCTCAAATGTGGGTTGTATCCCTTTAACAAATGTATATTTTATTTTCTGTTTTATAAACCTATTGAATAAATGCACCTTCTGCATGCTCAGATCTAACAAAGAAGAAGGAAAAAAAGCAACAACAACAGCCGTGTCCTAGTTTTTGACAGCTATTGGATAGAGGTGAGATCTGCTATTAATGCTTTCTGTGTTTTTTTTGTTTGTTTTTTATGTTCAATAGATATGTTCCCCAGAGCAGTATTTATATAATTGGGGAATTCACATCCTTACGTATCACTTATTTTTAGTCAGTTAGCTATTACTCCTGAAGGGAGCAGATGGTTTTGCCTGAGCAACCCAAAGGAACACACACTGCGCAGATATGAGAGCATATCAGAGTAACACAGGATTCCTTGGAGATGGACAAAACAAAACATATATAATTTTTTTTCTTCAAATTTAGTTTTTTATGGAGATTTAGATTCAAGGTAAAGAGAATGCAATGAGACCAAGCTCATATCAGCATTTGCAACATCTCAGAAAACTGAAAAAGAGAATACCTCATTTTTGTTTTGTTATACTTACGAATTAGGACACAGAAAATTAAATATAATATACGCAATATAAAACGGGGAACAATTCTGGTCTTACAAAATAAAAAGCATGTTTTAGTGAGCCACCAACATTGCGTCACACTGGTCATTATTAACATTATTTATATAGTGCCAACAAATGCCGCAGCACTTTACAATGGGTGGACTAACAAACATGTAATTGTAACCAGACAAGTTAGACGCACAGTAACAGAGGGGTTGACGGTCCTGCTCAATGAGCTTACATGCTAGAGGAGTGGGGTAAACTAACACAAAAGGTTAGGGAAGTATTAGAGAGGTAGATTGATAGAATAGTATTCACTGAAGACTTAGTGTGATTTTTGTTTGTTGCAGGAGATATTGAAAATTGGGAGCTATTAACAGTTTTATTGATACGCTTTTGTGAAGAAGTGAGTTTTTAATGATTTTTTTTTTTGAAGGAGTGGAGACTGGGTAAGTGTCTAACGGAGAAGGTAAAGGAGTTCCACAGCAGCGGTGCAGCCCTAGAGAAGCCTTGAAGGCAAGTATCAGAGGTAGGAGCATGAACAAAGGATAGACATACGTCTTCAGCAGAGCGTATATAATATTGTACCATAAAATGCTTATTATATACTTAAAAGATCCATAAAAATAAAACCTAAACTAACAAGAACACAAAAAACATTTAACCCCTTAAGGACACATGACATGTGTGACATGTCATGATTCCCTTTTATTCCAGAAGTTTGGTCCTTAAGGGGTTAAGGAATGGTTGTTCCTGGTCACATTGTACTTAGAGTCAACCAACACCCACACTTGGACTAGTAGTATAGCGAGGAGGTCTGGCCAGCTCAACAGTGCCAAAAAGATCCATTACTCTAGGCCCAAGTATTAGTGCCCGGTATTCACCGACCTTCCTACTTCCGTGATTGTGTAGCTTTCCCAAGAGCATCTCAAGCAACTGAAATCCCTCCGAGGTTGTGAACTGTGCTTAGGGTCAACACCAATCTAGTTTCTTGCCAAGAGGTATCACCGCCTGCCGCCACTCAGTTGAGGTGAGTTTTAAACTGTGTGGGTTTAAGTGTTGCCAAAAGCTCTTGCAGATGGTGCCAAATGCCATATTAAAGTGTGCTTCCCACCTCTGCAATTTGCCTTCCATGGCTTGTTCCGAAGTACAGAGGAAGGAGGCCATCTTAGATTGCCACATGTCCGAGTCTCGATGAATTTGCGTGGATCAAAGGTCAGATCATCAGCCGTTTCTTCCATCCACAAGGTCCTCCATATGGTCTAGCAAATGCTACTCAGCTGGACATTATCCCAGTCAAATCCTCTGACCAAAAGGCACTTGAGGCTTATTCAACGTGGGCACGGGTGGCTGAGGTCCGTTTAGTAACTGGATGGCAATAATTAAAGCTGAATTAGCGATTTTGCTCAGGAGCTACCATGAGATGCATCTATCTCGGCAGTTGGGCCCCGCTCCCCCAAAACAACATTTATAATAATGGATTGGCATTTTGCCAGAATGGGTAATAACTGTCTTTGTGAGCATCAGCAGTTTGTAACTATAGGGCACACAGTCCGTAACATATCTGATTATTTTATGTAAAAAAAAAAAAAAAAGCCATCACTTTACATAATAATAAAGTTTAAAAATGAAAGTACACACTGCTAAGTTGTTTATGTAACCACCTTCAGCAGCTTCTTAAGCTAGCATGGAGCAAGAGTTCAGGGATGGCCAAAGGCAATTCTGTGCATATTCCATGAACAAAGGGTCATTTATCAACAGATTGTTCAGAATACACTCAGCCAAAGAATAACTGGCTGAATCAACATCTGGCTTCTGCAGGTCTTCATAAGACAGATGCACGTCACTGGCTATTACCGGATGCTCAGCATCCAGCGGGGACCCAGGTAAGAGGACAAACAATTGCAAAACAGTTTGCCTCAGAGGAGAATGGGCATCTTCTCTATAGCTGTGATTTCTTTACCACTTTTGACACAGACCCAAAATACATTGTATTAGCGCGATGGTCCATTTTTAAAATACATACAATAAATTAAAAATCTTTCTATAGACTCTTTGCAATGTCTAAAAGGTCTGCACTGTGACAGGTAAACTACATTAAACCGTCTATTAAGATAGCCTTATGAATATAATGCTAATGTTTAATCTATAGAGCAGTGTTCCCCAACCCAGTCCTCGGGGACCACCAACAGTCCAGGTTTTGTCAGCATCTCCATTGGAATAAAACAGGGACATACATAAATCCTGGAGTGTTGGTGGTCCCTGAGGACTGGGTTGGGGAACACTGCTATAGAGGACACACTGACAAAGCATTGGATACCAACCCAGGGAATATATGAAGAAAAAAAAACAGGTAAAATAAATATAGTTTACATTGCTATTGAGCAATTTTGAAGGAACATTATCTTTTGTTTAGCCAATCATACCACTACCCAGAAAACCAAACTAGAAAAAAAAAAAGGACAAAACGAATTTGGTTTACCCGGAAGCGGTTTGCAATAAGGAAACAGATGAAGGATTTGAAACATTACTCTAGCAGTTAAAGACTATAGCGAAAAAGAACAGAGGATCTTTGTTACCGTTTAACTTTTTCTTTAGTTAACAGGCTGTTCTCCATTCATTAGAGAGAAAGAAATATCTCTGGAGCACACCGTACTTACTGGCGTTCCTGCTGAAATCACATCTGTTGATATATGAATTACTGACAGGTGTGTACAGGATCATGGTTCTGCACACACTTGTCAAGGTGCAGTCTCCAGCCTCAGCAAAATAGGACAATACAAAGGAGAATCACCTACCACCTTTATTCACAATATATACTAAAGGGGATCCTTATATTTTAATTGCAACATGGGATTATGCAACCATGAAAAATTTGAAATGTCTTTCTCCTAGCAGTTAGTTTTGGTTTTTTTTGTGTAAATGTTCATGGCTGAGTAGTATTTATTCTTTTTGGGGCTGAATCATATTTTTTTTTTTGGTTCAATTCCCCAGTTTCATCTATTTGCCATTCAGATTTTTGTATTTTTATTTACATTGCAAAACTACATCCACCCAAAAAATAGGTCATCAATAAGTGAAGTTTTAGTACTGGAAGATGAAAATCAATACTGCCAATCAAATGAATGACTTCCAACATTGTTGTATTCACAAAGCAAACAAAAGGAAATCTAGACACCATAACCACTCCATGTATGTGTAGTGGTTATGGTGTCATTAGTGTGCAGACATCCCCCATGTTCTTTGTCAAACCGTTTGAACACAGCTTGGTGTCCCAGACACCTGTAAACCAGGATTCTACTTCTGTATTGTCAACAAATGTAGCAGGATATAAGTAATATATATTTGCCAATTGCTTATAACACAACAGAGATGTTAGATCAATTCTTTCTACAAGAAAAAAAAAAAACGTTCATGAACAGCAATTTTGAAAAGCACCCCAATTAGATATATTGCATCTTGGTGACCCATGTTTTAATTGTACGGTGGCCTCTTTTACAAAAGTAATGTGATATGTAGCTGTATCTGATAATTTCATGACATTTACAACCACAGTAAAATTATTTACGGTGGTAAGTCTGATATCCAAGGAATGCACTGTACTTCTTGAAACCACTAGGAACCCTATAAAACCACATAGGGAACCAGTTCTGGATCCTGAGCAGTGGGTTTAAAACTACTTTTGAAGAGGCTATTGAAAGCAATACTAAAACCAAGAAAAAGGATTAATAAAAACCAGCGGTCACCATAACTTCATTGGAATTAAGTTATGGTGCAACAAAGTCCATAGTGCCAACCTACAATTAGGGGTCAATTAGAAACTGTTTGACCCCCCAAGTCTTTTCTCCAGTGCCTGTTAGATCTGCCCAACCAGATGCCTCGGAGGACAGTGTTTTCAGTACACCCTCCCTCCCCCCTTAATTAAACCTGCTGTCACTAAATGCCCTTTCCCCCTACATAGTGTAAAAATGAACCTTAGAAGCATCTTTACTGATGTTTTAGAAGATTTTCTCCTCTTTCTCTGATTGCATGTCACTTCCCCTGCTTCCTGTATTTCAGCCAGACTGTCCATGCTCATGATTCGCTATGAGAATTTGTAAAGACACAACCACAATGCCTGTGCCCAAGAAGTACTCAACCTAAGTTACACTACAAATGCAGTACTCAGACACTATAACTTACATACCATATCACACATTAGGTATGATTATAGTGTCATAAGATTCTAAATATAAACAGACATACTGATAAATACCTATAGAGCTTTGTGTTGGCGATAGCAATTGATGTAGATTCTCTCTCTCTCTCAAAATTGTTAGGCTCTTCCCTGCTAAATCAACCTGCCGACCTACTGTTAACCCCTACCCTCCAGCCAATCTCTACCCACTATTATCTTCATTTAATGAATATTTATATGCAGTGGTGCATGATAATTACTGAACACTGGAAGTCAGCCACCATGAAAAATAACTGAAGATCAGGTCCCTTTGTATGCTCTTAAGGAGAACAGGCACTACCCTTTCTGGATCTTTGCATTTTTCTGAGCGTATTTTTCCTGGAAATATATTTGTGTTTTATGATATTGTTTTCACTCTAAAAGACCTGTCCTTAACTCTTTCTGGTTGTTTTGCCTTGTTCTACTTAGCCTGTATTTTTTAACTCAAATTTCCAACAAACAAAACGCAGAAGACAAAAGCCAAAACAAACGCACATTTTCTTTTTAACTTTAAATACGTGAACTCACATTAGGCACAGTTAGTTGCTCAAAAACGCAAGAAAAATAAAAGACATACACATTTTATTCTGAATATTTAACTTCTATGTGGCTTTTAATGTTACTTTATTAAAATACAAGATATCTGGAAGGGAAAATAACCTAAGATCAGTACAATAATTTTAATATACAAATTCAAAAGCTGCAATAATTTTCACACGGAATAATGCAGCTTCTGTCAAACTATTTCTCTTTTTCTTCGTATTTATATATATTCACTTTAAAACATCTGATGAAGGACAATTCCTTTGCTCCCACGCACAACACTAGGCATACACAGTCAGTCCATAATTTTGCTGCTAAACAGTTCTTCTCCTATGATAAAATAAAAGAACAAACCATAGTAACAACAAGCGAGCTTTCCTCTATTGAATGTGTTTGCAGAGCAAAAACATTTACAAAAAAAAATGTTTGTTAACTTGTTTTCCCTTGAATATTTACACCATAAGAATAGATCCTGAATTAAAGTTGGCAGGTCAATTATCAAGATGATAATGGGAGGAAAAAAAAAAAAAAGTTAAAGAAATTAGCCAACTATATTGATCAGCCATAATGTAGTCCTCGTGTGGATGAATACATTTCCATTACTTTTTCCCCCCCAAAACCTTGCTACAAATTCCATAAATCTCAGCTGAAGTTGGGCTTGCAGAAGATTATGGCTATTGTGGTTGCATAACGGAGGAAAAACACACCCCTCATGAATAACATGGTCTACATCTTACAATACATGACCAAGGTTTGTACTGCTACTACCCTATTCGAATTCCATGGACAAAATCGCATGAGAGTTAGAAATTACACTGCTTCAGTTCCGTTTATTCCCTGAGGAAGCGACATGTGTGGTCCCAGAGCGCAACACTCAAAGCATTGTGAATTGATTTGATGTCCTGAGGAGCAGTGCAATGCCCATGATGCACTTGTTACTCAAATTCAAACATCCTTTACAAATGTAGATACACTCAGTAACAATTTTGCCAATTACCTTATTAAAACTGTAAAATTACATAGCTTTAGCCAATCCTGTCGATACCATGCTGACCTTTGTTATTTATATCTGATTTGTTGACTATCCATATGATTATTCTAAACAAAATATAATTATGTAGGGCTGTCCAATGGCACCAGTTGATATACTGCCCACTGAAAGAATAAAAAAAAAAATCATGGACATGAAGAAACAATTCCTGTTTCCTAAAGAATGTTCAGAAACCAGCAACTCAAAACTAATTTTGGTTTAAAAAATTACTCAGACATTTTCATGCCCATAAAAATGGACGCTAGCCTTATGATAATGACTAATCCATAAATTTAGCTCTGCTTTGGTGGAATGAAATGGAAGGTTATTGTAACACTGCACTACCCAGTTCGTTTACAGAACGCAAACCTAGAACTCCAAAGTAGTATGTTTGAATTACCATAGTGGACAACTAGTATATTTCAAAAATTTAATGTCACAGTGTTGCTGCCCAACGCTATCACATGCTGCTAAAGTGGGCTGTGTGTCTGAAGAGGACAATACTTTCCAGCTAATAGAAACCCTTAACAGACCAGTACAGAATTGTAGGATCTTTTCCTGACAAGATTAATAAAGCAATAGACATGTTTGATAATTTAAAAAAATAGAAATAAACAAAAACAAGGCAAGATGCAGCATTACAGCAGCAAAGTGCTTAAAAATAATAGTTTTCAATACAGAACACTCAGAGGAAATAAGGAGTGGTGGTTCTGGGAGGAATAACACGCTCTGAATCAGGAACAGCGCGAAAGAGTTTTGGCTCTCGAGTATTCACATCCTTGAACACCATAATAGAGGCAATGTTTCCACAGCGGTAACAGTAGTTTGGGGCCGACCAGACTGTCACAAGCTTCTCATCAAACATGAATTTGTAACCTTCATGGACAAGTTGATGAGCTCGGCAAATAAGCTTCAGATTATTGATGTGGACGAACTACAAATGGAAATAAATAAAAGTCAATGTGGATTTGTAGTCACATATACATTGCAAAAATACAGATCATGTGCAATCTTAGATGTATAGCTCACGTCTACTTACATGGATAAAAATAAAAACAAATTGGTGAATATGACTTTACAGCATGCAGGTTAGTTATCGTAAATGTTAATTTTAACCTTTAACAAAAGTTACAATAATATTGCCACCTAAGTGTATAAGCATTTTTTAATACTGCAGTGGTAGCTTTGGGAATATAAAAAAAAAAAAAAAAGTGCTAAATCCTAGTTAGTATCCCTTCTACGGATTCCACATATAAAAGGGAGTTCCCCAAGTATATCCAAATTCTAATGGAACTACAGGAATGTTAGGCCAGCATTAAAGCATTCTTTAAAAGGACCACCATAGTGCCGGGAAAACAAACTTGTTTTACTGGCTCTATAGGGTCTTTAGGTCCCCCCCACCCTCTGGGTCCCACTCCCGCTGGGCTAAAGAGGGAGGAAGGGGTTAAATTCTTACCTTTCTCCAGCGCCGGGCACTCTCCTCCCTCTTCCGACGTCATCTGCTGAATGTGCGGCAAGAGTCGCGCGCGCAGTCAGTCCATAGGAAAGCATTACTCAATGCTTTCCTATGGACGCTGGAGTCTTCTCACTGAAAATCACAGTGAGAAGCGCGGAAGAGCCTCTAGCGGCTGTCAGTGAGAGCCACTAGAGGCTGGATTAACCCTAATGTAAACATAGCAGTTTCTCTGAAACTGCTATGTTTACAGCAGGCAGGGTTAACCCTAGATGGACCTGGCACCCAGACCACTTCATTAAGCTGGATGCCTATAGTGGTCCTTTTAAGGAATCTAAATCAGGTTCAAGTAAGTAAAACTCACCTTTGCCTGCACCTCGCAATTATCATACCCCCATGGGCGATGTCCGTGTCGAAGGTGTTTGCAAATTATGCAAAGTCCCCAGATGGTGACAGCTCCGCTTTAAAGATGTGTACGGTTGTGAAAATTCTTAAATCAAAAGTCAGCATTTATGTGAATTTAAGTATACACTGATCATGCTTTAACATAAGCCTCTGAAGTCTTCTTCGTTGCAAACTGGAAAGTTACCTCATTGGTGACTTTGGCTCCAAATAACCAGCCAGCTCCTCTAGGACTGATAGCCCAAGTATCCACATCCTCCGGATCGGACCATACAAGATCACAAAATGCTCCTTTGTGAGGAATTTCTTGGTTTCGTTCAATGGTCCGGATCTGATCTAGTGTCTTTATGTCTGGAGAGAGTCCTCCATGCACACATAGTATTTGCTCATCTATCAGCTAAATTGAGAAGAAATAAAACAAATAAAGTAGTCCACGAGACACGATGATGCACTGCAAAAGTCAAGGGAAAACTCTAGGGAAAACCAGCAGTAAGTCAGTCAATTAGAACTGCAGAAAGCAACACTTCAGTGCAAATAAGTTAAATATAAAATATAAAAAACTAATTACAAAAGCAATTAAAGTAAAGCATCAACACAAAAATGGTTTCATTCGCTAGAGGTTTAACATATACTAGGTCACTGCCATTAAAATTTGTTTTTGTAACCTGTAACAGTGGATACATGTGCATACATTTTCTTCGTGTATTCCCCAATAAAGACCCAGATTAAATATTTTTAGATTAGATTTTCAGGTGATAATTTTGGATAAACTTTTTTTAAAAATGTATTAATTTTCTCATATATTAAATTGTTAAATATATAAATTTTATCTGCTGGTACCCCTATATAACACTATTATACCTGCAATTACACACACACACATCTCTATCTCTCTCTCTATATATATATATATATATATATATATATATATATATATATATATATATATATATATATATATATATATATATATCACACACACACACTAAAAATATATCTAAATGTTTATCCAAATGTATTAAACAAGACCATAATTCACTATAAGTGTACAATTGTTTTAATGCATTACTTACAGCTGCTACAGTTAGCATATCAAACACCTTGGTACAGTACCGCCATGCATTGGCATTTCCATATTTTGTTTGGCACTCATCTAAAATTACAGAAAAAAATTAAATCAATCATGAGAGAGAGAGAAAGATATAGATATATCTATATCTATGTGTCTAAAAATAAAACTTGCAATACACAATATGATATAAAGTGGTTGAAATAGGAATTCTTACCATAGAATCCATACACCTGTGTAATTTGTCTGCTCTCATGATTTCCTCTCAGCAATGTAATGCGGTCAGGCCACTTTGCTTTCAGGGCAAGAAGATAGGTAAACGTCTCTAGACTGTAATACCCTCTGTCTACAAAGTCTCCCTGAAAAGCACCACAAAAAAAAAAAGAAAAAAAGAAATGAAAAGTCACTTTATTAGTAGACTGCACAAGTTCAACTAAAGCAATTAGAGAGAAATACCTGTGGACACACAGACAAATACGCCTGCAGTATCCCACTGCCAATTACCGCAAGCATTGTATTTATGATGATGCTTCACAATTTTAGAGAGATAAAAAGTCCATCATACAACTGTGGAACAACACCAAATATGCATCACTGGGGAAAAAAATTTATAAAAATAATACGACCAGTAAAACAATGCCAACATAGAAAAGTAGTCTGTTAAATCACAGATTACATCTAAAGAAACAAAGAGGCCTCTTATCATGTTACGTTTTGCAGAGCAGTGTAGTTTGAGTAATTCCACTCCAGACAGTGGCATTACTACTGAGATAGTAACTTGAAGTGAAGCTTTTGAGTGAATTATATATATGTACCCAGGATTACATATTGTTTGCACGAGAATGATGCAAGTAAATTTAGTTTGTGTTGGTCCTGGTAGACTCTAAAAGCTAGCTGAGCATCATGGGAAATGTAGTCCAGAAACAATTTATGGTGTCAAGGTTAGTCATCACTGCTCTACACCTTACACAGCAGACATGTCAACATACCATAAATATGTAGTTTGTGTCAGGGACCTGTCCTCCAGTCCTGAAGAGCTCGCATAGATCATAAAACTAGAATACAAACAAACAGTAAGTTAGTGATTGAGCTGCATAAATATATATTGAAAACAATAGGTAATTTGAAAACTACAACCACATTTCGTCAGGTCCCTTCACCCCTCTTCTCACAACTTTCCTCTGTGACCGTTTATCTACATATCTCTGTATCAAAAAACTAATTTTTCAATATTTAACATAACACAAATTATTGCTGCAACGGATCACAAATACAGTATTATGAAGCAAATCTAAAGTCACTTAGACCGCTTGAACTTGGGTGGGTACAGAGGTCCTGTCATTTAAACACTGCAGTGTTAAACAATGGATTACGAGAAAAGTTAAAAAAACAAAAAAAAAAGTGTAAAGTGACTTGTCTTCCCGACTGCTAGCACAATGGATAAAGATAATTGCCAATGAAGAGCATTGGCTGTAGCTAGCATGATGGGTAATCTAATAAATTTGAAAGAAATTGGAGCATCTTGAACAGGTGATGTTCAATGGGGTAAATTCAATACAAGCGACAATTCACACAACAAAATGGAAAGGAAGATATTTCTACTTACCTGTCCATGTATGTCTCCACAAACTGTAACTGGCGTTGACACTGGCTGTACATTTGATTCTTCTAGCAGCAGATCACACACATAGTCACATAATCGCTATATAATAAAAAAAAAAAAAAACATACACAGAGATTAATGATTAAAGAAACATGATTTAACTCTGAACTTTTTACATACTGTACAGTACAAGGTTCTAAGGTTAAAAAAAAAAAAAAAAAAAAAAAAACACACACTTCAAGCACCAAAACAATGTTATCTGAATTAGGGTATTACGGTTTACCATCAGGGTTTAAATTGTTCATTAACAGTGTAGCCCCAAAGTCTCCATCCTTCCCAACTTCTGTTTGAGTCTGAGGCTTCAATCGGGAAGCTTTGGACATGGATGCCATTAATCATCTGAGAGTGTTAGCCAACACTCTCAGACCATCAGTTTCATCCCATTCACAAAATAAATATACCCTCAGTATTATGAATTAGGAGCCAAATATCAGTGGTGCTACTATTCAGGGCTTACAAACTGAAGTTCAGGGGCAGAGCTGACAAGCACTGCACCGAAGACTTTGTGTTTAACCATTCATTACTGAAGGTAGGCAGGCACCAAGGACATACTGGTACCATAGCAACCTTATTCCCACAAATTTGTTCTGGTGTATGGCGTGTCCCTTCAATGCGGTGTTATAGCTTTATAAAGAAATGAGCTTTGAAAATTGGAATACATTTCAAAATAGCACACTTAAGGAAAATGATAATAGTGACATTCAACTACGTATAAGTAGATGCAAAGAATGAGATTTATTACCCTAGTAAACATACAGTATAGGCCCTCAGCCTAATAAGGAGCAATGATGTGCACTCAATAGTACAGATATTATAAAAAAAATAAATTAGAATAAAATGGCTTTATTAAATCAAAACTACATATTAAATTTAGGGGGCAACAAAAGTGGTCTCTTCCTCAGGGACCATCTACATCTGAGGTAGTGCCTTAATCACAAAACAGGTTAGGATTCTTTGCGTGCGTGCGTGCGCATATATTTTACATGTGGTTTGATTTATAAAAGCAACTGTTATTTTACCTACGCAAGTGTGTCTACATCATTATTCCAGATTGGTCCCTGAAATTACCGAGGTCTTTGTAAAATGTTGTGTAAAAAAATTTAAAAAAATTAAAATAAAATGAATAAAAATAAAATGGACCATACTCAAGATCCAGACCAGTGGGGATGTGGTGCTCGGATTCAAGGACCACTGGGAGAAAGACTCGGGGGGGGATCTTCACCCTCACACATAAATGCTCTATCAGTTCGAAGTACCAAGAACTGAGCTACAAAATATTAACTCGTTGGTACAGAACACCCGACATTCTACACCGCATGCATGAGAACACCCCAGCAAACATTTCCACATATGGTGGACATGCCCCATAATCGCCCCATACTGGGAGAAGATCAGGGGGGAGATACCCTCCAGTAATGGGTGACAAAGGTGGAAGAAATACCCTCAATGGAAACTCTTAACGGCAGACCTCCATGGAAGACAGCAGCAGTGTGCACTGACCTGGTATCCATGGGCAACATACCTAGCCAACAGATTAGCGACCCCAAATGCGATACCTCAGGGGCCCTCAGAAGCCCGGAACACACACATACTTGACCTCCCCACCTACCCCTTCCCCAATGTCGATAACACTCACACCCCCGCCTCATGACTGGACCTCGGATCGTTCCCCCAACGGCTAACGCAGACAGTAGAAGGACCACTAATTCACGCGGACAGGCCCACATTAGGGACACGATCCGTCCTGGATAGGACGGGAAGCACACAACAGTTGGTTAAACCCAGACAGAAACACGATACTTAAGCCCTCTACACCAAAACAGGGAAAGCGTACCAGAATGGGAGACATAACACCAGACCCCCGCATACTCAGCAGATAGAGAGACATAGCTGTAGAACTGAGTAGCACCTGGGGTGGAAACCTGACCCGAAACAAACGCACAGACTCCCACACCAGCAACCCAACTGAATGGCACGGGCAGAAACCCGGACCCCCCCTCCCCCCCCCCCCCCCCAAGACCGACTAGTTCAGCTCAAAGACCGACTGCCAGCAACAAGAGCCCAGTGGATTATAGACCCCTGTGAAGGTCACCAGTACTGTAGATGACATACCGTAAACACAACAGTAAAACACCCGACTCAAAACGTACAAAGGGCTCTTAAAAATAAAAATAAGTATGCGGCTATGACTAACATATAGATGGAGAATCGTAGTACTAACGCCTAACACAGAGGGCTGAGATGCAGACGGGAACATATGGTGGGGAGGCGACCAAAAACACAAACAGCAGAGGTCACTTTACGAATTACCTAACAACCCGACAAGGCCGCAGCCGCAGGCCTGAACTCAGGCTGGTACATTGGGTAAAGCCGACTGTTAGAAGTGCACAGTTTAGCAGCACAGTTTTCTTTTAATACGGACGCTGTTGTTGAAACGGACACATTGTACAGCTTCTCACTGTTACTTGTATTATAAATGGAAAAAGATACTAAATAAAGATTGTCAAAAAAAAAAATGGAAATATAAAACAGGCGGACACGGTCAGAATAGTTTAAAGTGGTTTATTTATATAATGCAGTCAAGGTACATAGTTCTAAAAAATACAGCAATGTTCCTGCCAATTGCTCCACTTTTACAACACTGGACCAAAATGTCTGCTTATCAATATTCCATTTAACCCAACAATATAAGTTTCAGCGGCTTGGATGTGATTTTGCACTTCACAAAACAAGCAGAGATCCTTCGGTTTTTAATCAGTGTAAAATGTAGCCAATGCATTGTGCCAGAGTGGTGAAATTAATGAAGTATTAAATGGACACTACAGGCCACATAAAACAACTTTAGCTCAATGAAGCAGTTTTGGTGTATTGATCATGCCCCTGCAGTCTCACTGCTTAATTATTTGCAAATTAGTTGTTCAATCACTCTGTTTATACAGCCCTAGGCACACCTCCCTGCATGTAATGTGCACAGCATCCCTAAACACTTCTTGAGAAGTAAGGTCTAATGTTTACATTTCCTTTATTGCAAATTCTGTTTCATTTAGAATTTCTTCTCATGCACAGTTAACATTATGATAGAGCCTACAGGAGACTTCTGTGTGTGATTAAAGTTCAATTTACAGAGCAGAATATAGATTTCTAAAGTACATTAAGATCTAATAGAAAATTAAACAATTTTTAATGCAGGCTGTGCAAGTCACAGCTAGGGAAGGTGTGGCTAGGGCTGCATAAACAGAAGAAAAGGGATCCTGTAGTGCCAGGAAAACAAACCCATTTTCCTGGCACTATAGGTTCCTGGAGTGCCCCTTACCCGAACCCAGCGTTGAAAGCCCCGGCACTGGGTCAGGCCCCACCCATGCTCCTCAATAGCATTGGCCGCGCGTGAGTTAGAACTTCCCATAGGAAAGCATTATTCAATGCTTTCCTATTGGGAAAATCTGACGCTGGAGGTCCGTGGGGATGTCCAACGTCAGATAACGGACCAAAAGTCTGTGTGGATTCCGGAAGCCCTCTAGTGACTGTCTGGTAGACAGCTACAGAGGGCAGACTTACAGCTGCAATGTAAACATGTAAGCTAGGGATCGACCGATTATCGGTCTAGCCGATATTAACGGCCAATATTTTGTATTTTCAGCAATATCGGTATCGGCCAATAAAGATGCCAAAGACCACCAGGGAATGACATATCCCCCCTCCCTAGCCAAGTAACAAGCAGGGAGGAGGGGGAATAAATGCCTCCCTCTCTTTCTCTCCTCCCCTCCCTTTAGCCCTTGGCTTTGCACCCCTCCCTATCAGAGGTGTCTGATTTCAGGTCACCTTGCACTACAGAAAGCCCCAAGACAAAAAAAAATTCTGGTAGGCTTTTCCAATGTATGATCATACACTAACTAAATCCACATTAAAAGAGTGCAGTTTCTGTTGACATGCCAAGACAAGCAAAACTGGATATTGAGAGAACAAGAACAGTCTGATAGATGGTTGTAAATAATTATAACTTTTAAGAGAGATAGCAGAAAGAAAGTGGGTTTACAGTAATGTGAGGTCAAGCTCAAGGGTCAGTTTCTTTTTAGTAGAGAGGTGAGGACTGATACTTTATAATAGTCAAGGTGCAGGACAGCAAGTAGTTACAAAAGAAAACCAGCAAAAAATTATGTGAAATGAGATTGCAAATAAACGCAAGAGAAGGGAATGCCATGAGACAGTAGTAAAACAGGAAGAGGGTATTTGGAAACGAGGGTGCAAGTTAAGGCATTAAAGGGACACTATAGTCACCCAGACCATTTCAGCACAATGAAGTGGTCTGGGTGTCAGGTCAGAAACTGCTATGTTTACATTGCAGGGTTAATCCAGCCTCTAGTGGCTGTCTTTCTGACAGCCGCTAGAGGCACTTCTAGAGTGCAGAACGTCCATAGAAAAGCATTGAGAAATGCTTTCCTATGGACTGTTTGAATGCCCGAGGGCTCTTGTCGCGAATGCGCATTCCGCTCCACTCCGAGGGGGCCCAGCGCTAAATTAAAGTAAGTAACTGAAGGGGTTTTAACCCCTTAAGCGCCAAGGGAGGAGGCCCTGAGGGTGGGTGGGGGACCTAAGGGTTATATAGTGTCAGTTAACAAGTATGTTTTCCTGACACTATAGTGATCCTTAAAATGCTCACTCTAAGTTTGCAATTAAAAAGGGACATGCCAGGCAGGGTCAAAATAACAGCCCAGTGGGCCTGGTGCTGACAATTAGGATGGGCCTAATAACAGAATCTTATCGACCAAAAACATTAAAAACAGTCATACCTCCCAATCGTCATGTATCGATGGAAAAGGCGCTGGAGGGAAACTCATAGGATGCAGCTATAAGAAAACACATACCGTATGCTAATCTCTACGGTGCCTAGAGTCAGCTTACCTTTAGTGGTTAAAATGTTCACAAAGTGTTTAACCCCTAAGTCCACTATCCTTCTACTGCTCAGAATCCTGAAAGGGTTTGGCTGAGAGCACCTGCTGATGCTCAGCCAGTCAGTAGCTCCCAATTCACAAAATTGGCTTGAGAAACGTACATCAAGTTGTTTTGTAAATGTGGAGTTACTGACTGGCTTAGAGCGTCACCAGACACTCTTCCAATCAGCAGACCCATTGGCCAAGACCTCTAAAAATTCAGAGCAGCATTAAAAAAATAAATAAAACAGTTATATAAAATTGTGAATAAACTGCAGATATCTTGCCTGCAGCCATTGCAAGCTCTTTTAAAACCGCAAGAATACTCCAATATGAGGCATCTCATTCAGAAGCTTTTGTGCTGGAGCCTTGTGCTTTCCAATGCATGTGAATGAGCTGTATTACAGATCATTGAGAGAGAAGGCAGGTGTACTGTACCCCAGCAGCTATCATTAGCAGCATGGACCTAACGGAAGCAGAAGAAAACCTTGCCGGTATTTACTTTTATTTTATTGAGGGTATATCTACATGCCGTGTGCAAAAGCTGCAGATGTCTTCTCTGCAACCTTTACAAACCCTTCCTTCTTTATCCTCAGGGCAGACTATAAATCTGTGCCAAGAAAAACAGGGTCTCTTCTCATGCAGAGCTGCAAAAGCAGGGTGCCGATCTCGCTGGTCATGCATTCGATTGTTTGCTCTCAGCCAATCAATGACTGTGCATATAAAATATGCACAGATTTCACATTAGCTAGCCTGAAACACTAGTTCCAAGCTGGCAGAAACCTGAATGTCTGAAGTTACACCTCCCATAGTAAAGAGGTGAACACAGCCCAATAAACACTAATGGTGTTTAGTGGGAGCCGAGGCAAGTACTAACATCTTTGATTATATTAGAGGGTGATCAATATTTCAACTGCATCTCTGTCCTAAAAGAAAGTGTGTACCAGACATAGCTTATCCCAGATTCTGTGCACACAGCAATGAATCATAGGTTCTTCCCCAGAACAGCTGCAAGATTCTGACGTTCATGAGCTAAAAAAAAGGTAGTACCCGTCATGATGATGATATGTTATTTAGATAAACTACATTGATACACACGCATTAAAAAAAAAAAAAAAGTAACTCCAACTAGCATACAATCAGATGTAATATATGTATTTACCACAAGTCTGTCAGAGATCAGGATGGTAATGACTTGCCTCCAAAATAGTTAAACGAAAACTACAGCATAGTGCTCGAGGTTCCTAATGGTGAAGTCTTTATGAAATACTCACAATGACTGTTGGAATTTCCCTGAAGTTTAAACTCTGTCAAAAGATATAAGAAAGTAGGAACTAGTTTCTTATGTATAGCTCTTACACTTGACAGAAAGAAGGAGCAAACTTTAAGCCCTCCGTTGTGACTAGTAAGAAGTTACTTACTAAGGTTTCCTCCATAGACATCAGTGATGTACCCTTGCACATGTACGACAGTACAGCACCGACATTGGCTCCTGGCAGGTGAAGCACCAGGAGTTGAAGTGGATCCCACCACATAGCCACTGCCCAATCAGAGGCAAGGTCCCCAAATTATGCAGACTCCAGAAGGTGACAGTGCAGCTATAAAAAGGAGCACTCAAAGCACCACAACCACTACAGTAAGCTGTAACAGTTCTGGTGTAAGATGTGCCCTGGCACATCCCAATGTAAGTAGTTAAACCAATTAACAAGCATGACTTCTTACCATGGAATCCACCTAGCGCTGCTTCATGTCTCCTCGCAGCCTGAAGGTTTCTGTAGTGATGTAAGCTTGGTGGTGCTGGACATATGTCAAGAGAACTAGCAGAAGTTCCTAAGTAGGAGCTTCTGGTTCTCCTAAAGGCTGAGAGGAGGCATGGAGCGGCACCCGCAGATCTCAGAAAATAAATTAAACCACTTTAGTGGTCATGGTACTTGTAGTGTTCTTTTAAACAAAGAGATATGCAAAAGAAATACAAAAAAAAATTATAACCTTGAACTGCAGAAGATCGCTTTAACTATAGTGCTGAATAGTCACATCACAAAAAACACCAAGATGCATAGTACATGTAACAGCACTACAATGAAATTAACTGATCCATACCAGCACAACGTGTGTTTAGATTTTGGAGTGGCTAATGCAGAAGCATACTTCTAGAATGGCAGAGGCATAAGAGAGGCAGAGTATTTGTCAAGTCATTACAAAAAAATATATATATATAAATATATATATATATATATATATATATTTTTTTAATGGCTTGATACAAACAGAAGGGACAGCACCCAAAGACGAAGTCTGTGTGGGGCTTATGGTTCCCCTTTAGAAGAGACATTGAGCACCAAGGCCACTCCACACAAAGCACTTTAGCTTTGATTTAGATTCTCTATATGTCTGGAGTCTTTCATATATATGAAAGTGCCGATTTCAAAATAAATTATTGGTATATTCTGAAGAAAGAGGGAAAGGTTACCAAAGGCTGCTGACAGCATATTTGCAGTTTTTGCAAGCTGCTTTTCAATATACCTCCAAAGAAAAATGCAGAACTAACACGTATGGATGCTTTCATTAGAGATCTACTAAAAACTTGCATGCTGTTAATTACGAATGTTTCCACTGGGGGTAAATCTAAAGACCGTTTGCAAAACTTGCAGCTGTCAAAACTGCTGTATTTGTAAATCCTCCCCATCTAACCCTGCCCAGACTGTATGTGGTTGTCCAATCACAGACTCCCAATACAGCTCAATGAAAAGTCTTTGCAAGGTAGGTGTTCTTGGCAATTGCTGCCTCTTGAGTTTAGCTCCACTGAGCTAATGAAATTTGTTAGTAAAAAGACCTGATGTCAGCTTGAAACCCAAGATGTAACCAGGTTAATTTATAAGAAGGTCAATTTCTATTGAAAAAAAAAAAGAGAGGGCACACTTCACACAAAGCTTTTCAGCAAGCTTAAAGGAACACAAACATGTATTCCTAAAACCCTATAGTGCTAAACCCACCATTTAGGTGGCTTGCTGGCCCCGCCCCCTTGGTGACATCAGAATTGACTTTTATGCCAATTGTAAAGCATTGGATTGGTTAGAATCAGCAAGGGGGTGGGGCAAAATGCTGTTTTGTCCAACCAGAATCTCCTCATAGAGATGCATTGAATCAATGCATCTCTATGAGGAAAATTCAACATCCCCATGCAGACCGTGGAGACACTGAACGGCATGTGCTGCCTACTGTGCAGCCCTGAGCCAGGAAGCACCTCCAGTGGCCATCTGAGGAGTGGCCACTTGGAGATGTCCCCAAGGGCAATGTAAACACTGCAGTGTTTGCATTAAAATGCCTAAAGGCAATGATTATACTCACCAGAACACGTACAATAAGCTATAGTTGTTCTGGTGACTATATAGTGTCCCTTTTAGTGCTTTAGGGGTCTGGAGTGTCTCTCTCCAGCCTGCAGAGTGAGGAAACAGTCTCATTTGAAGCTTAAGCTTTTGAATAAGTCTCAAAGTGATCCTTTAAAAGGATAAAATAGTTACCTATAAATATCACTCCCTCTGCCCCACATTTTCTATACTGGTCTGATACAAAGCTCCGATCTCCCTCAGCGCTGGGTTTGCACCGTTCCGACATCATCCAACGGGGAGGGGATCAGACTTAACGCTTTCCCGTGGGGATTTCTCCAATGCTGGATGGCCTAATGCAGAGCGTGAGAACGTCTAAGGTCAGGTGACCAAAAGTCACCTAGGAAGCAGGAAACGCCTCTGGTATACAGCCACTAGAGGCTGATTTAGAACTGCAATGTTATACATTGCACTAAGCGCAAAGGGGACACTGTACCCAGACCAAAATTAGTTGAAGTGGTCTGGGTGCATATAGTGTCCCTTTAAACAGGTGGAGATGAAATGCTAAATTATAAGACTGATGGTATAAAAGTTTCATCCCTCAAGGCTACAGATGAGCTGATTGCAGCCTATGGTTACTGCCATCAGCTTAGGCAACAGTTTAAGTCATGTCTGTTGATGAAACAAACAGCTGCAAGTGGTACGCTACATAAACCTTGGCATATACTTAAGAACTCCCATAGAAATCAACAGAAAAGCTAGGATTAGCAGAGGGAGGTCCGCGACTTCCTAGTCTGAGCGTTACACCTAGCGAAGTCTGCAAACTCTCGGAAACTGCAGCAGTTATTCTTAAAAGTAGAATTAAAATGTTTGCAAATAGTTACATGGGAGCATCTTTAAAGCTATATTCTATGTATTGAATGGATGCTTAATCTTTTGTATCAAACTTTTGCATCACCTTTTAAAAGTGCCTTAATAATATTCACCAGGCATATATGCAAACATACACATTTATAATAATAATAATAATAAAAACATTTTAAATAAAGGCAAAAAATGAATAAAACTTTTGTTAGCGCATATATAAATGCAGCTGTCACACATACCCAGCTCATTGCAGCATCCAGACTTACAACCTACATCCTGGTGGCCCACAGATTTGAGAACTACATTTACAGCACAGAGACTGGCTGGGCATCAGACAACATGCAGTGTCCGCAGCCCCTGGGTGCCAGGCTCAGCCCGTGCCGCTCTCAGGGTGCCAGGCTCAGCCCGTGCCGCTCTCAGGGTGCCAGGCTCAGCCCGTGCCGCTCTCAGGGTGCCAGGCTCAGCCCGTGCCGCTCCCTGGGTGCCAGGCTCAGCCCGTGCCGCTCCCTGGGTGCCCGTGCCGCTCTCAGGGTGCCAGGCTCAGCCCGTGCCGCTCCCTGGGTGCCAGGCTCAGCCCGTGCCGCTCCCTGGGTGCCCGGCTCAGCCCGTGCCGCTCCCTGGGTGCCCGGCTCAGCCCGTGCCGCTCTCTATAGCCAGCCAAGGCAGTTCCTGGAAGACTCTGCCCTGTGTGAGAGCTCCCAATCCACCCCACAGGGAGATCACATCAACCGCCATACCGGACAGGCAGCGGCTGCCAGCTGCTCACCTTCAGGTCGTTCTCCGGTAGATATTTACACTGCCGAGCGATTTCCACGTACTTATCCAGGTCCAAGGGCGCCATTTTGTACAGGGGGAAAACTGTTAGGGCGGAGGGGGGGGTCAACGGGCGAGCGTCACATCCGTTAACTTCCTCACTTCCTAGAACTATGGCTGCCAGTGGGGAGGAGCTGGGGAACTGTTTGTGGTTGGGTTTTTTTTTTTTTTTTCGAAGAACTTTATTTACATCAAGGAATAGAAACAAAGCAGGAAATGTGATAGGCAGTAAGTTATTATTGGTAGGGTAGCGGCTAGTTCCTATCCAGTAGAAGGACCCTGGTGACATCACCAGACCATGTGACTGCTTGATCACATGGTACAGAGAGCTACTGGAAGCAGCAAAGCGGGAAATCCAAATGAATGCAATGGACTGAGCTGTGTTGACCTCCTGCTGCTGGTGGGAGAGTTCAGATGGAAACATTGATATTAAAGGACCACTATAGTGCCAGGAAAACATACTCGTTTTCCTGGCACTAGAGTGCCCCGAGGGTGCCCCCACCCTCAGGGTCCCCCTCCCGCCGGGCTCTGAAAAGGGGTAAAACTTTTTCCAGCGCTGGGCGGGGAGCTCTCTGCCGCCGAGCCTCCTCCATTCCGCCCCGTCGGCTGAATGCGCACGTGCGGCAAGAGCTGCGCGCGCATTCAGCCGGTCGCATAGGAAAGCATTATCAATGCTTTCCTATGGACGCTTGCGTGCTCTCACTGTGATTTTCACAGTGAGAATCACGCAAGCGCCTCTAGCGGCTGTCAATGAGACAGCCACTAGAGGATTTGGGGGAAGGCTTAACCCATTTCTAAACATAGCAGTTTCTCTGAAAATGCTATGTTTATAAAAAAAAAATGAGTTAACCCTAGCTGGACCTGGCACCCAGACCACTTCATTAAGCTGAAGTGGTCTGGGTGCCTAGAGTGGTCCTTTAACTTTACAAAACATCTTATTTCACAAGACAGTCTGGACCTGGAGGATTGCAATGTTTGGGAATTGTATGGGTAAAGCTGAACACTGCAGCCATTGCAGAGACTGAACATGGAGAATATTACGGAGACTGAACATGGAGAATATTACGGAGACTGAACATGGAGAATATTACGGAGACTGAACATGGAGAATATTACGGAGACTGAACATGGAGAATATTACGGAGACTGAACATGGAGAATATTACAGAGACTGAACATGGACAATATAATGGAGACTGAACATGGATAATATAATGGAGACTGAACATGGATAATATTACAGAGACTGAACATGGATAATATTACAGAGACTGAACATGGATAATATTACAGAGACTGAACATGGATAATATTACAGAGACTGAACATGGATAATATTACAGAGACTGAACATGGATAATATTACAGAGACTGAACATGGAGAATATTACAGAGACTGAACATGGAGAATATTACAGAGACTGAACATGGAGAATATTACGGAGACTGAACATGGAGAATATTATGGAGACTGAACATGGAGAATATTATGGAGACTGAACATGGAGAATATTATGGAGACTGAACATGGAGAATATTACTGTAGCGGAGAGCTGATTTCTCACAGCTATTCTCCACTTTAGATCCAAGGAAGGCTCAGGAACAAGTCATTAGTAAATCCACAGCAGAGTTTCCAGCAGGTAAAAAGGTACAGCAATATCCCCACAGCACTCCCAATAACTGGACGACACACAGTTTCAGGAGTAGAACTGACAATCGTTTATTCCAAGGTTTCTTATAAAGCCTGCTCCCATGCAAGGGAGGGAACTACAGTAATTATGACAGTAACCAATGCAGTGCTTGTTACCTCCCACACATCTCCTCCCCTCAGAGTGAGTCATAATCCCCTTAACTTGTACAGTACTTTACCCCAAACTTGGATGTACCCCTAAACCATCACATATCCTTAATATTAGGGTACCGCTAGGTAGCCCTGATCTGGGTGAATATAATATCCAAAATTCACCCAGATCGGACCAGTGGTTCGGCAGTTACAGGAAGGTGAAGTTTGACCGACCGCACACGAGTTGGTATCCGAAAAGGGTTCCATGAGAATGGGCCCTGCGGTCGGTCTCCGTTCGGCAGTTAAAATAGACATTTATAATTGCCATCCATACTTTAATTCACCTAGATAGTGATTCCCTCATTCGGTACTTTGTAACTACCGAATGGGGATTCGTTAGGTCTCTCCGTTCGGCAGTTACGGAGCTCTGGAGGTCTCAGCGGTGTTTGGTTGTTTGAGTGTCCGATTTGAGTTCCAGACACTCGACGACAAAACACCGCTGAGATTTTCATGCGTAAGATGGCCGCCGCCACGTGTACGCATGCCGAATGGCGGCCACCCAGATACAATGTTAATGAGCCGATTAACTTGCGGTTTGGAAAGAATGTGAACCTTAATTGCTGGCACACTTCTCTCCGGGGTGGTCCCTCCGTTCGGTAGTTTCCATAAGCATATAGTACGGATGGAAACTACCGAATAACATACAATTCACACTTTAAATAGACGAATAGCAATTCAACACAAGCAAGATTATAACGAATATAGTCACACAGGCATATTGCAGGACAGGCTTACTGCGTTCCGCTACACTGCTCCCCCTTGCCCACAAGCCGGCATACACAGTCTGATCCCACACGGATCGGCTTGGGGATGACCGGGGTGCTCACGGATTATTTCTCCAGATCAGTTTGTCGTGACAACCCGTCGGCGTTTCTATTTTGCTTACCCGGGCGGTATTGAATGTTAAAGTCAAAGGGCTGCAGCGCCAAACTCCAGCGCAGCAGCCTGGCATTGTCCCCAGCCACCCGGTTCAGCCAGACCAACGGGTTGTGATCCGTGAGCAAAGAAAAAGCCTGTCCATACAAATAGGGTTGCAATTTCTTCAAGGCCCACACCACAGCCAGGCATTCCTTCTCGATGGCGGCGTAGCTTACTTCCCGGGGTAAAAGTTTGCGACTGATGTAAGCCACTGGATGTTCTCCGCCATCGGCCCCGACTTGGCTCAGTACTGCCCCCAATCCAAACATAGAAGCGTCTGTGTGAACAAGAAAACGTTTAGTTGGATTGGGAGCGGCCAAGACAGGGGCATTAACAAGTGCATCTTTCAAGAGTTGGAATGCCTGCTCACACTCCGGGGTCCAGGTTACTTGGCGGGGAAGGTTTTTACGTGTCAGGTCAGTGAGGGGTTTGGCCAGGGCACTATAATTGGGCACAAACTTCCGGTAATACCCTGCTGTCCCTAGGAAGGCTAACACCTGGGTTTTAGTTTTCGGGGTAGGCCACTGTGATACTGCCTCTACTTTGGCTGGTTCCGGCTTTTGCTTACCACAGCCCACTCTGTGGCCCAGGTACTGTACCTCGGCCATCCCAATGCTACATTTCGCTGGTTTTAGGGTCAAACCAGCCTCCCTGATCCTGTCTATAACCGCTCCGATATGGGCCAAGTGTTCCTGCCAGGTATCGCTAAATATGACAATATCATCGAGATATGCGCAGGTATAGTCTTGGAACCCATCTAGGAGGCGGTCCACCATCCGCTGGAAGGTAGCCGGCGCGTTTTTCATCCCAAACGGCATGACCTTAAATTGGTACAGGCCGAATGGGGTGACAAAGGCGGACTTAGGGATGACGTCCGGGGCCAAGGGAATCTGCCAATACCCTTTACACAAATCAATAGTGGTAAGGTATTGACCCCTGGCCATCCGGTCCAGCAACTCATCTATCCTAGGCATCGGGTATGCGTCGGATACGGTCTTCTCATTCAATCTCCTGTAGTCCACGCAAAAGCGGGTCGTGCCGTCCCGCTTTGGTACGAGGACCACTGGAGAGGCCCAGGGGCTATCTGAGGGCTCAATGACTCCTAACTGTATCATCTCTTCAATCTCTTTGCGCATATTCTCCCGTACCGCTTCAGGGATGCGGTACGGGGTCTGGCGCATGGGAAGTTGACCAGGGGTTTCTACTCGGTGGGTAGCCAGAGGGGTGTATCCAGGTACATTAGAAAAGGTCTCCTGCTTTTCTTGCAGTAGTTGTTGTACCTCGATACGCTCCTGTGGGCTCAACCGATCCCCCAGTACAACTGCTCCTAAATCCCCAGCCAGCTGTCCGTCCTCTAACAGATCGGGGAGGGGTAGGCTGCCGCCTTCTTCAGAGGTGGGGGCACAGATAGCTGTCACCTCCTCTGATCGTTCTTGGTAAGGCTTCAGCATGTTCACATGGATCATGCGTCGCCCCCCATTCCCTGCGCAGTGGCCAATTATATAAGTGGTGTCACATCGTTGTTCTACCACTCTATAAGGGCCTTGCCAGGCGGCCTGTAGCTTATCGTGTCGGACAGGTTTTAAAATTAAAACTTTCTGTCCTACCTGAAAGCTGCGGTCCCTGGCGCCTCTATCGTACCAGGTGCGCTGACGCGTCTGAGCTGCCTGTAGGTTTTCCTTTACCGTCTTTGTGAGTGCTTCCAGGCGATCTCGGAGGGCCAACACATATGGTACAATAGGGGTGCCGTCAGCGCTACGGTCTCCCTCCCAGTGTTCTCTAATCAAGTCCAGGGGTCCCCTTACTCTCCTCCCGAATAGCAGTTCAAAGGGGGAAAATCCCGTAGATTCCTGCGGCACCTCCCTGTAAGCAAACAGTAAGTGCGGCAGGAATTTTTCCCAGTCTCGGTGAGTCTCTGCGAAGGTTCGGAGCATCTGTTTTAAGGTGCCATTGAACCGTTCGCAGAGCCCATTAGTCTGGGGGTGGTACGGAGCACTAATTATGGGCTTAATTTTACAGAACTTCCAGAGCTGTTGGGTGACCTCTGCCGTGAACTGAGTGCCCTGATCCGAGATGATCTCCCTGGGTAACCCCATCCGGGAGAAAATCTGCATCAGCGCCTCAGCCACCGTCTCTGCATGTATATTAGTTAAGGCTACCGCCTCGGGGTAGCGAGTGGCGTAGTCCACTACGGTCAAAATGTACCGTTTGCCCGATGGGCTAGGCTTCCGGAAGGGGCCTACAATATCTACTGCAACCCTATGAAAGGGTTCCTCAATTATGGGTAGGGGGTGCAGCTTCGCCTTATGCTTATCCCCCCTCTTTCCCACCCTCTGGCACGTATCGCAGGTATTACAATACCTGCGCACCTCCTGGCTAATCCCTGGCCAGAAGAAACTTTGGGTCAGCCGATATCTGGTACGGCTGACCCCCAAATGTCCGGATAGCGGAATATCGTGCGCTATCCGGAGTAATTCGGTTCGGTACCTCTGAGGTACCACCAGCTGTCTTGTAGCAATGGGGTCTGACCCAGCTATCTGTTTACTCATTTCCCGGTATAATAACTGTCGGTCCCATACAAATCTTTCCCCCTCCGCCCCCGGTTGGATAGAGGTGACCTTGTCTCGGTATACCTGTAAGGTAGGGTCAGTGATCACCTCGGCTACAAACTCGTCAGGAGGGGCCCAAGGGATACAGTCTAGGGAAGGGGAGGAATCTCTTACCTGGACCTCCGGCAGTGCGTTGTTGTGTTGGGTGCGGGCCTGTTGCCTGGTGACTACTGGGTGTGCTTCCTCAGTAGTTTGTGGTTCAAATGCGGAGGTGAGTTTGCCCAGATCATTCCCTAGGACCACCTCAGCAGGTAATTGCGGCATTAGTCCCACTTCCACATTCCCAAACCCCGCACCCCAATGCAAGTGTACCCTGGCTGTGTCTAGCCGATACACGGCTCCCCCTGCAACCCTGACAGCCACAGTCTTATTCAGTTTGGCTTTGTCAGAAACCAAATGACTTTGCACCAGGGTGATGGTGGCTCCCGAGTCTCTGAGCCCCTGCATAGGCTTCCCTTCCAGATACACGGTCTGCCTATGGTGCTGTCTATTATCCGCCTGTGCTTGTAAGGGGTTGGCCTCATGCAGCACTTCCCACTGTTCCACAGTCGTGACTGGAACGGCAGAGCTGTAGGGAAGTGGTACCTCGTCCTGGTAGTGATGCGCTGCTGCTCTCGGTGGTGGTGGTGGAGGCCCTGGTCGGATCCAGGTGGTGCGGTCTCTAGACTGCGGATAATCTCGTTGGAAATGTCCCCACTTCTGGCATCGGTGGCATTGCACAGAAGCAGGTGTGCGGTATCTCTGCTGCGCTGCTGCTGGTGCTGGTGGAGGGAGTTGTCTTGGTGGGGGTTGAGGGTTAGGAGAGAAGGAATTCCCCCCTAGTGGCCGCATGGCAGGTTTGGTACTCACTGCCTTGGTTTGTCTGCGAGCGTCCATAAAATCATCTGCCTTTTTGGCAGCCTCGGTGAGGGTGGTGGGGTTACGATCCCTCACCCATTCCTGTAGTTCTGAGGCAGCTCCAACAGCAGCATTTGTAACAAGTCCTCCATGGACCGCGCTTTACTCGACTGCATCCACCCAAGAGCTGCCCTTTCTAGTCGGCAAGCCCACTCTGCGTGCGAATCTTTGTCCGCCTTTTTCAATTCCCTGAAGCGCCTCCGGTATGCCTCCGGTGTTATTGCATACCGGGCCAGGATAATCTCTTTTACCCGGCTATAGTTCCTAATTTCAATATCAGGCACAGTGCGGTAAGCTTCAGCTGCCCTTCCTGACAGCCGTCCTGCTAATATGGGTACCCACTCTTCCCTTGGTATGTTATGCAGCGTACACAGTCTCTCAAAGTCTTGGAGGAAGGCATCTATATCCTCCTCTGCTTCCACATACGTTTTAAAAGCTTGATAGGGAATTTTAGGCTTACCCTCTTGTGTCACAGCTCCTGCTGCACTTCTTTCCGGTGTTTGTGGTCTCCTGTTTCTCATCACAAACTCTTGCACCTCTGTCATTGTTTTAGAGATGATCTCTGTTGGTGGGTTTTCCCCATAAAAGGCCAGTCTGAATTGTAAATGCCTTTGGAACTCCTCCTGTTCTGTTTCAGGTCTTTGTTCCGTGGCCTGGACCTCTTCTGCTCTGTACTCTGCCATTACTTTGGTGATAAGCGTTGCTTTGGATTTGCTGCTGGCAGAAACCCCTTTCGCTTCCAGAAGGTCTTTCAATGTGGTTCTCTTTAGCGTAGAAAGGTCAATCTCCATTAATCCTTGTTCCTCTGTGAGTCTGGATCCCAGCGCTGCCAACCAATGTAGCGGAGAGCTGATTTCTCACAGCTATTCTCCACTTTCGATCCAAGGAAGGCTCAGGAACAAGTCATTAGTAAATCCACAGCAGAGTTTCCAGCAGGTAAAAAGGTACAGCAATATCCCCACAGCACTCCCAATAACTGGACGACACACAGTTTCAGGAGTAGAACTGACAATCGTTTATTCCAAGGTTTCTTATAAAGCCTGCTCCCATGCAAGGGAGGGAACTACAGTAATTATGACAGTAACCAATGCAGTGCTTGTTACCTCCCACACATCTCCTCCCCTCAGAGTGAGTCATAATCCCCTTAACTTGTACAGTACTTTACCCCAAACTTGGATGTACCCCTAAACCATCACATATCCTTAATATTAGGGTACCGCTAGGTAGCCCTGATCTGGGTGAATATAATATCCAAAATTCACCCAGATCGGACCAGTGGTTCGGCAGTTACAGGAAGGTGAAGTTTGACCGACCGCACACGAGTTGGTATCCGAAAAGGGTTCCATGAGAATGGGCCCTGCGGTCGGTCTCCGTTCGGCAGTTAAAATAGACATTTATAATTGCCATCCATACTTTAATTCACCTAGATAGTGATTCCCTCATTCGGTACTTTGTAACTACCGAATGGGGATTCGTTAGGTCTCTCCGTTCGGCAGTTACGGAGCTCTGGAGGTCTCAGCGGTGTTTGGTTGTTTGAGTGTCCGATTTGAGTTCCAGACACTCGACGACAAAACACCGCTGAGATTTTCATGCGTAAGATGGCCGCCGCCACGTGTACGCATGCCGAATGGCGGCCACCCAGATACAATGTTAATGAGCCGATTAACTTGCGGTTTGGAAAGAATGTGAACCTTAATTGCTGGCACACTTCTCTCCGGGGTGGTCCCTCCGTTCGGTAGTTTCCATAAGCATATAGTACGGATGGAAACTACCGAATAACATACAATTCACACTTTAAATAGACGAATAGCAATTCAACACAAGCAAGATTATAACGAATATAGTCACACAGGCATATTGCAGGACAGGCTTACTGCGTTCCGCTACAATTACGGAGACTGAGCATGGAGAATATTACGGAGACTGAACATGGAGAATATAATGGAGACTGAACATGGAGAATATAATGGAGACTGAACATGGAGAATATAATGGAGACTGAACATGGAGAATATTACAGAGACTGAACATGGAGAATATTACAGAGACTGAACATGGAGAATATTACAGAGACTGTGTCACGACAGTGACCCCTTCTCGCAGAGTGTAACCTAACTATAGAACGTATACCGGACCTTAGAATGGCCGGACTCACGTTAGAGTAGTCAAATGGGATAGCCAGAGGTCAAGGGATAACAGAAGACGGGAATAACGATAAGCAAGCCAAAGTACAGGGAACCAGAGAGTAGAATAGTCAAATAGAGGAGCCAACAGTCAAATACCAGGATAGAATACAAATGTCACAGAAATAGCACTAGGGGAACCAGCAAGAACCACACTAGGGCGTCTTACTGCTGTCATGGCAGCCCTTTTATAGTGTGGTGTGTGTAGCCTTAAAACCACGCCCCCAAAAGGTCCGGGGGCGTGGCCGCGTCAGGACCTTGTCGGCTTCAAGCCGACGGCCGTGGCGCGCATGCGCCGAACTTAGAAATTTCGCTCTGAGTGAGCGGCCGGCGTTAGAAGTGCCGTGCCGCTCAGTGAAGGAGGACGCTGTGGTGCGTGGGTCCGAGGAGGACAGGTAAGGTATCGTGACAGTACCCCCCCCACAAGGACCGCCCCCAGGGCGGTTAGAACGCCTCCTTTCAAACAAACGAACCAGGCGAGGGGCGTGCACATCAGAAGCGTCCACCCACGAACGATCCTCAGGACCATAACCCTTCCAGTCTAAAAGGTATTGAAGTTTACCCCTAGAAAAACGAGAACCCAAAATAGACCTCACTTCATATTCGTTTTGTCCCTCCACAACTTCAGGAAGAGGAGGAGGGGTATTACGAGTAAACCGATTACATATTAATGGTTTGAGAAGTGAGACATGAAACGAATTCGGTATTTTCATATTAGAGGGTAAACGAAGACTGTAACAAACAGGGTTGACACGTTTGAGGACCTGAAATGGACCAATGAATCTGGGAGCAAATTTCATAGATGGGACCTTAAGTTTAATGTTACGGGTACTTAACCACACTTTATCCCCGATCACGAACGTGGGAGCAGGTTTCCGATGCCTGTCCGCATTAGCTTTGTACACACTAGCCTTTTGAGTCAAGATTTGTTTAACCCCTAACCAAGTTTCCCTCATATTCCTAACGGTGTCATCCACACTTGGCACTCCTGTAGAATGAACGGAACTTGGTAAAGTCGTAGGGTTAAACCCATAATTGATAAAAAAAAAGGGGCTGTGTAAAGTGGATTCATGGACATGATGGTTGTGAGCAAATTCTGCCCATGATAACAAGTCCGCCCAGTTATCTTGATGAACCGAAGTGAAACAACGGATGTATTGTTCCAGGCATTGGTTCATCCTTTCCGTAACACCATTAGATTGGGGATGATAAGAAGAGGAAAGGTTAAGTTTGATTCCCAACTGTCCACAAAACGCTTTCCAGAAACGAGAAATAAATTGAGGTCCCCTATCAGAGACAATATCATGGGGTACCCCATGTAAACGGACCACCTCTCTTATAAATATAGAAGCCAGTTCAGATGATGTAGGTAATTTATAAAGAGGGACCAAATGAGACATCTTGGAGAATCTGTCAATTATCGTTAATATGACAGTGTAGTTCTTAGAAGGGGGTAGGTCTACTACAAAATCCATGGCAATACTCGACCATGGAGTCTCCGGAATAGGCAAGGGCATGAGGAGTCCTATAGGACGACCCTTAGGAGATTTAGTAGCGGAACAAATACCACAAGCAAGGACAAACTCACAAACATCCTTCTTATAGGAAGGCCACCAGAACCGTTCTGCCAGCAATGATGTGGTTTTATGTATCCCTTGATGCCCTGCCATTTTGGAGTCATGCATGAGGGATAGTACTCTATCCCGATAGGCTAATGGCACATATAGTTTTCCTTGTGGAACAGTCAAGGTAGTGCGATCTTGGAATGTAGAGATTTCCTCTATTAATCCCGATGAGACTCTAGCATAGACAGTGGCGACAATACGATTCTTAGGGATTAAAGAGGACATAACTTCATTGGAGGATGTAAAAGGTTCATATTGACGGGATAGGGCATCAGCCTTAATATTTTTTGACCCTGGCCTATATGTAACAATATAATTGAAACGATTGAGATATAAAGACCAACGTACTTGTCTGTCAGACATTTTCTTGGCTTCACTGAAGTAAGAGAGGTTTTTATGATCTGTAAAAATGGTAACAGGGATGGGTGACCCTTCAAGCAAGTATCGCCATTCTTTAAGGGCAGAAATAATTGCCAACAACTCTCTCTCCCCTATATCGTATCTTTTCTCAGTTTCTGTTAATTTCTTAGAGAAAAACCCACATGGATGCAATGGTTGATCATCCGAAGGTCTTTGAGATAGTATTGCTCCTATCCCTGACTCGGATGCATCTACCTCCAGTATAAAAGGACGAGAAGGATCAGGATGTCGTAACACTGGTGCTGAGGAAAAGGCTTCTTTTAATGAATCAAAAGCTCTCTTAGCTTCTATGCACCATTCCCTGTGATTCCTTCCCTTCTTAGTCATAGCAGTAATAGGGGCTGTTATTGAAGAAAATCCTTTAATGAATTTCCTATAGTAATTGGCAAACCCCAAGAAGCGTTGGATTGCTTTAAGTCCAACTGGTAAGGGCCATTGCTGAATGGCCTCTAACTTTTTCGGCTCCATTTTGAAACCCGTACTAGAAATGATATATCCCAGGAAATGCACTTCTTCCTTGTGGAACAAACATTTCTCCAGTTTACAATAGAGACCATTCTCTAATAACTTTGAAAGAACCAATCTGACATGTTCATAGTGTTCGTTCATGTTTTTAGAGTAAATCAGGATATCATCCAAGTATACTATTACAAACATTTGTAAAAAGTCTCGTAACACATCGTTAATGAAGTCCTGGAAGACTGCTGGGGCGTTGCATAACCCGAAAGGCATAACTCGATACTCATAATGACCATAACGAGTATTAAAAGCAGTTTTCCATTCATGCCCTTCTTTTATTCTGATTAAATTATATGCTCCCCGCAAATCCAGTTTAGAAAAGACAGTAGCTCCTTTCAACCTGTCAAATAGCTCAGTCACTAAGGGGATAGGATAAGCATTACGTATAGTAATCTTATTTAACCCTCTGTAATCAATACAGGGTCTTAAATCCCCCTCTTTCTTAGATACAAAGAAAAACCCAGCGCCCGCAGGCGATGAAGATTTAGTGATAAACCCTTTCTTTAAGTTCTCGGCAATGTACTCCTCTAATACTTTTTTCTCGGCTATCGACAGGGGATAAACTGTACCTCGTGGAGGCATAGTGCCGGGTAACAATTCAATAGAACAATCGTAGGGACGATGAGGAGGTAATTTTTCTGCCTCTTTAGGTTCAAAAACATCTTTAAGATCAATATATTGGTTGGGTATTTGAGTGGTCAATGGTTCCATAGTAGGTATATTGATTAACCCCACTGGTTTAATTGGAGTAATGCATTTACTGTGACAAGATTCTCCCCATTTAATAATCTCCCTCTTTTCCCAATCAATCAACGGATTATGCTGGGCTAACCAAGGAAACCCAAGGATTACAGGAAAGATAGGAGATGTTATCTGTTGCAAGGTGATAACCTCCCTATGAAGAAGACCTGTAGATAATACCAGGGGAATGGTTTCCTGGGTAATAAGAGGTATTGATAATGGTCTACCATCTATGGCCTCAACGGCCAAGGGTGCAGATCTTTTTTGGAATGGGAGAGTATTTTTCTGCCCGAATAAGTTATCTACAAAATTCTCGGCAGCCCCAGAATCAATTAAAGCAAGAGTGGATACTTTCTTTCCCTCCCATTCTAGAGTAATAGGTAGAAGAAGCCGGAGATCTTTTTTATCATTGAAGGAGGACATACACATAACACCCAAGGCCTGTCCCCCCTGCGGACTTAGGTGCGAGAGTTTTCCGGTCGGCTAGGACAATTCACTCGTGTATGTCCCTTCCTGCCACAATATAAACATAAACCTTCCCTCCTACGGTATTGTCTCTCTGTCTCAGACAATCTTGTAGCCCCTAATTGCATGGGTTCTGGAGGGGTCTCTGACGAGGGATAGGTCAGAGCAAGACGTTCCGGTACTCTCCTAGGTCTCTCTCTGGTATTCTGCCCATACCTAAGGCGTTCATCAATATGAGCCAGATATGTTATTAATTCCTCTAGAGTGTCTAGTAAATCTCTTGTGGCCACTTCATCTAAGATTCTATCAGACACTCCATTTAGGAACACATCCACAAATGCTTGTTCGTTCCATCTGACTTCTGCAGCTAAAGTACGGAACTCCAAAGCATAATCTACTATTAGAGAACGGGTACCTTGTCTTAGACGTAATAAGGATTTGGCAGCGTTAGTTTTTCTGCCTGGGGTATCAAAAGTTCTCCTGAAAGCTGCAACAAAGTTAGTATAATTAAAGACTATTGGGTTGTCATTCTCCCACAAGGGATTAGCCCAGGTTAAAGCTCTATCTACTAACAGGGTGATAATATACCCAATCTTAGCCCTATCGGTAGGGTAAGCTCTAGGATGGAGTTCAAAATAGATGCTTATCTGGTTCAAGAACCCCCTGCATCCGTTAGGATCACCCCCATACCTGAGAGGTTGTCACGTCTAAACATTTGTTATGAAGGAACACAACTGCAGATTTCTTATAGTTTGAATATTTATTATAAAAAGTAAAAGGTATTGACTTTAATTCCAATTTACAGGTACTGTAGCTTTAAGTAATAAACGATAACTGAAGTCCACAATTATAGGCACTGTAGCTTTAAGTAGTAAACGATAACTGAAGTCCACAATTATATGCACTGTAGCTTTAAGTAGTAAACGATAACTGAAGTCCACAATTATATGCACTGTAGCTTTAAGTAGTAAACGATGACTGAAGTCCACAATTATATGCACTGTAGCTTTAAGTAGTAAACGATGACTGAATCAGAAAGAGTCCTTTAGTAGTATAAATTAATTAGGTGATAAGAAGTTACAATAGCAGTTCCATAAACTTTAACTGAAGTAAGATAGATGCAGCTAACTGAGACAAAGTATGAGTTGAAGTTAGCTGTAACAGGTTTGTTTTAACGAAGGACTTTGGAGACAGGAATTAACAGCTTTGAGATGCAACGCTTATCACAGAGGTTTTACTTAGCTTCCGGCACATAGAACACTGGTTCCCGAGTTCTCCTCAGAGGCGGTTTATCCTGAATGGTGAGAGTTCAGCTTTAGTCGTGGATGAGGAAAGGTGAAGGGAACTTGAAGTCTTCCAGTCCGGTCCGGTAACAGAGGCTTTCACAACGATGTTGCAGCCGGTTCGTGAGTACGGAACGTAGTTCATTAATCCAGCGTCGATCAGCTGGTGCAGTCAGATTAAATAGGGAGACCGTGTCATAAAGAGGTGTGGCTAAGCTCCGTGGAACCAGGAAGTAAGAGGATACCATAATTAAGGCATGACAGTATCCCCTCCTTAATGAGCAACCTCAGGGTGCTATTGACTTGGCTTAGAAGGGTAACGTTTGTGAAATTTGGAAATTAATTTGTCAGCATGAACGACAGAGGAGTTTTCCCATGTATCTTCATCAATTCCATATCCTTTCCATCTGATGAGGTATTGTAAGGAGCCACGATGGATCCTTGAATCCAGTATACTTTGAATTTCGTATTCTTCTTCACCCTGGACCAATATGGGATCAGGAGAAGTAGTGACATTTCTTTGGAAAGGGTCAGGATGATGAGGCTTCAACAAGGACACATGAAAAACAGGATGTAGCTTTAAAGTTGGTGGAAGTTTCAATTTAACAACATTACGGTTGATAACCGATATTATTGGAAAAGGACCAAGAAAAAGAGAACTTAACTTCTTTGATGGACGATTTGTAGAGATGTTCTTTGAGGAAAGCCAGACAAGATCACCGATTTTATAAGAGGGTGAAGGTTGTCTTTTTGTATCAAAAAACTTCTTTTGATTGGAGGAGGCCAATTCTAGATTCTCATGCAATTTCTTGAATAAAGAGGACATATGAGAGATTTGATTCGAATCGGAGAGATTAGATGAAGAAACTGTCTGAGCAGGAAATGAGTAAGGATGAAATCCATAATTGGATAGAAATGGAGTCATTTTACTGCTGGTATGAAAAGAGTTATTGTATGCGAATTCTGCCATAGGTAACCAAGTTATCCAATCGTCTTGTAAGTGAGAGCAATAACATCGTAGATATTGTTCTAAGCATTGGTTGACTCTTTCAGTTTGTCCATCTGTTTGAGGATGATATGCAGATGATAGTTTACGTTGGATATGAAGAGTGGCACATAATGCATTCCAGAATTTGGAGGTAAATTGAGTTCCTCGGTCTGAAATGATTTCGTCTGGCAGTCCGTGAAGTTTGACTATGTTATCAAGAAATATTTTCGAAAGTTCAGAGGATGTGGGTAACTTCTTTAAAGGAATAAAATGAGACATTTTCGTGAAGCGGTCTACCACCACTAAAATGGTGGTATGATGATGAGAAGGAGGTAATTCTACCAAGAAATCCATAGAAATGGATTGCCAAGGTCGTTCAGGAATTGGTAAATTCAATAATTGACCAAATGGTTGATGATGGACATGTTTTGATCTTTGGCATACAGAACAAGATTTGACATAAGATTCAATAGTTTGGTCTTGACGAAGCCACCAATAGTATCTTTTAGACAATTCAATGGTCTTTTTTATACCTGGATGACCTGCCAGAGGAGAATCATGAATAAATTCGAGTACTTTAATTCTGAAAGAGGGAGGTACGTAAATCCGGTCTTTGAAATAGTAGAGACCGTTTTTCTTGGATAATTTAATTGATTTAGGAAGTTCGAGAGCATCTTCACTGAGATCTTTAATGTCATCAATAAGAGAAGATAAGATTCCAATGACTTTAGGCGAAGGAGGTTCAATTTTAGTGTCTTTATGGATCCTGGAAAGGGCATCAGCCTTTTTGTTTCTAGACCCAGGTCTAAAGACGATTTGGAAGTTGAACCGGGAAAAAAAGAGATTCCATCTTACTTGTCGAGCAGACAGTGTTTTATTGGAGTGAAGATATTCGAGATTTTTATGGTCAGTATAAATGATTAAAGAGTTCTGAGCGCCTTCAAGAAGGTGTCTCCAGGTTTCTAAAGCCACTTTGATACTTAATAATTCTTTTTCTCCTGTAGGATAATTCTTTTCGGCAGGAGATAATGATCGTGAGAAGAAGGCGACAGGATGAAGAGGTTCTTGAGGAGTTTTGTGTTGAGAAAGGACAGCTCCAATTGCAATTTCCGAAGCATCCGTTTCAAGGACATAAAGATATGAAGGATTTGGAAGTTGAAGAATAGGAGCTGTTGTAAACTTCCTCTTTAATTCAGTGAAGGCAGTTTGAGCCTTCTCGTTCCAATTGAAGGGATGTTTTTTACTGATAAGTTGATTGAGTGGGTGAGCTATCTCAGAGTAGTTTTTAATAAATTTTCTGTAGAAGTTGGCGAACCCTAGAAATCGCTGTAATTCTTTTACTGTAGAGGGAACAGGCCAGTTGATGATACAATCGACTTTTGAATTATCCATACCTATTGAATGAGGGGAGATAACATAACCTAAGAAGGTTATTTCTTTGACGTGAAAAATACATTTTTCGGGTTTAGCGAATAATTTGTGGGTTCTGAGTCTGGATAACACCCATCTGACATGTTTTCTATGTTCCTCAGGAGTGTTGGAGTATATGAGAATATCATCTAAATAAATGATGACACAGACGTCCAATAGGTCTCTAAAGATATCATTTATGAAATGTTGAAAAGTTGCAGGGGCGTTGCAGAGGCCAAAAGGCATCACCAGATATTCGAAGAGGCCATATCTTGTTCGGAAAGCAGTTTTCCATTCATCATTAGCCTTTATCCTGATGAGATTATATGCCCCGCGAAGGTCAAGCTTAGTGTAGATGGTAGCAGTTTTCAATCGTTCAACCAGTTCATTGATGAGAGGAAGAGGATAACGGTGTTTAACTGTTATTTTGTTTAAGGCTCTGTAATCAATGATAGGACGTATAGTCTGGTCTTTGTTTCTTACAAAAAACATACTTGAGGCAGCAGGTGAACTAGAGGGTCTAATGAACCCTTTCCGTAGGTTTTCATCTAGATATTCTTTGAGAATTTGTAATTCAGCCTCAGAGAGATGGTAGATGTGCCCAAAAGGTACTGGGGCACCAGGTATGAGGTCTATAGGACAATCGTAGGAACGATGAGGCGGGAGCGTTTCAGCTTCTTTTTTACTGAATACGTCTGAAAAGTCTGAATAACAGGAAGGTATAGTTGGTTCTTTGGAGATCTGGAGAATAGGAATTTGCTGTAAACATGTTTCTTTACAATAATGTGAGTTAAAGGTGATAGAGAAAGGAGACCATGAAATTTGAGGGTTGTGGTTCCTTAACCAGTTGATCCCTATTATAACGGGATAGAGAGGTGATGGAATAACATCAAATACTAGAAATTCAGTATGAATATGATTGGTGGTTACCTTTAGAGGGATGGTTTCATGAAGAATCGGTCCCGAGGAGATAAAGGAGCCGTCAATCACTTTAATAGGAACAGAAATGGCTTTTTGAACACAAGGAATTTTATTCTTTGTTACAAAGGTTGAATCGATGAATACTCCATGTGCACCAGAATCGATGAGAGCTTCAGTCACAATTCTCACCTTATCCCACTGTATTACAAGGGATATAGGTGTGAACGGAGTGGTCGGTGTTGAGGGGAGTGCACTGAAGATCGCAGAGGTATAGGCTTGTCTACCGGCCCTTGTCCGTTTTAATAAGGGACAATCAGAAACCAGATGATCTTGAGAGGCACAATACATGCATAGGTTTAATTGACGTCTTCGGTTCTTCTCTGCAGGAGTGAGAGGACTTCTTATTACCCCTATTTCCATAGGTTCACTTGGTAAGGAAGTCTTTTCTGGAGCTTTTGAGGGAGTAAAAGGTTTTCGGTCTTTAGAATGAAAAAGGGCTTTTTCTGCCTTTCTCTTAATCTTCTGTCAATGCTGATTGATAAGTGAATTAGAGCGTTCATCTTTTACAGCTTCAGATAAACCAATTCGAAATTGGTTGCGCAATGTGATGTCGTTCCATTGCGTTTCTACAGCCCATCTTTTAAATTCAGCAATGTAATCTTCAACGGGTCTATTTCTTTGTTGTAGAGTTCTGATTGTTAAGTCAGCTGTAGCTTGTTTGTTAGGATCTTCATAGAGAAGAGACATGGCTTCAAAAAATTCATCCAGTGAGTCTAAGATGGGGTCATCGTTTTCCAGAAAGGAATAGGCCCATGACATAGGTTCACCTCTTAGAAAGGAAATAACCGAACAAACTTTAGTTCTTTCTGTAGGATAAGATCGAGGTTTCAAAGCAATTAATAATTTGCAGGTGTTGAGGAACTCCCTGTATTTTGAACGATCTCCAGAGAACTTTTCAGGGTTACATACAGCAGGATCACTAGCCGAGTGCAGAATAGTATGAGGAGTATGAGTTTGTAGATCTCTGACATAAGTGAGAATTCTTTCGTTAGTAACTTGCAGGTCTTGCACACCTTGGGCTAGTGTATCAACTCTTTGATTCAGCGTAGTTATAGTAGAATCGAAATCTGCTGGATCCATTACAAAGGCTGGATTAATCTGTCACGTCTAAACATTTGTTATGAAGGAACACAACTGCAGATTTCTTATAGTTTGAATATTTATTATAAAAAGTAAAAGGTATTGACTTTAATTCCAATTTACAGGTACTGTAGCTTTAAGTAATAAACGATAACTGAAGTCCACAATTATAGGCACTGTAGCTTTAAGTAGTAAACGATAACTGAAGTCCACAATTATATGCACTGTAGCTTTAAGTAGTAAACGATAACTGAAGTCCACAATTATATGCACTGTAGCTTTAAGTAGTAAACGATGACTGAATCAGAAAGAGTCCTTTAGTAGTATAAATTAATTAGGTGATAAGAAGTTACAATAGCAGTTCCATAAACTTTAACTGAAGTAAGATAGATGCAGCTAACTGAGACAAAGTATGAGTTGAAGTTAGCTGTAACAGGTTTGTTTTAACGAAGGACTTTGGAGACAGGAATTAACAGCTTTGAGATGCAACGCTTATCACAGAGGTTTTACTTAGCTTCCGGCACATAGAACACTGGTTCCCGAGTTCTCCTCAGAGGCGGTTTATCCTGAATGGTGAGAGTTCAGCTTTAGTCGTGGATGAGGAAAGGTGAAGGGAACTTGAAGTCTTCCAGTCCGGTCCGGTAACAGAGGCTTTCACAACGATGTTGCAGCCGGTTCGTGAGTACGGAACATAGTTCATTAATCCAGCGTCGATCAGCTGGTGCGGTCAGATTAAATAGGGAGACCGTGTCATAAAGAGGTGTGGCTAAGCTCCGTGGAACCAGGAAGTAAGAGGATACCATAATTAAGGCATGACATTAAAGGAACTAAACCTGGCAAGAGTCCGGGTCCCGACGGCCTGCCTCTCTGCTACTACAAGCACTTCGCAGATAAATTGTACCAACCTATGCTGGCCTCCTTTAACGCGATTAGAGAAGGTCACCATTTCCCCAAACAGGCGTTGACAGCACACATTACGATCATTCCAAAGGAGGGCAAGGACGCGGAGCACTGCGGGAACTACAGGCCCATCTCCCTCATCAATTGCGACATTAAGTTGATGGCGAAGATGCTTGCCGGTCGCCTGCAACCGCACATCCCCGCACTGGTACACCCCGACCAAGTCGGATTTGTCACAGACCGTGAAGCGAGAGACAATACCATTCGAACTCTTGCCCTTATGCATAACAAGACCTGCGACGCCGAGGGCCTTCTCCTTCTGTCCACGGACGCGGAGAAGGCCTTCGACAGAGTGGGATGGGAGTACCTATTCCAGATCCTGGGTCAAATAGGACTGGGACCCCACATGCAGGACTGGATCACAGCCATGTATGATGGGCCCACGGCTCATGTCATAGTAAACGGGGCACTGACGGACGAATTTCCGATACACAACGGCACCCGTCAGGGTTGCCCACTTTCCCCACTGCTCTTCGTCCTTGCCCTTGAACCCTTTATGATAGCCATCAGGGAACACCACGACATAACGGGCATACACACAAGAGACACACATCACAAGGTGGCCGCCTACGCGGATGACCTCCTCTTTTACGTCACGAAACCGGAGATCTCTCTCCCCAACATTCTGCAAGCCTTCAAGACATTCGGACACATTTCCAACCTCAAAATAAACTACTCCAAATCCCATATACTGAATATAGACTTACCTGACAACAGAACTACCCCCATCCGCCCTAGCTTCCCATTCCAATGGGCAGAACACAAAATACGTTACCTAGGTACATGGCTAACTAGACAGAAAGAAGATATATACAGAGAAAACTTCACCCCTATGCTGAACACTTTCAAAAGGGAACTAGCCGAGTGGTCCCATCCACATATATCGTGGCTGGGAAGGGTTCAGGTAATTAAAATGAACCTTCTCCCACGATTACTCTACTTATTCCAGACACTCCCTATAACAATCCCTAAAAGATTTTTCACTGCCTTACGCACGCTGACTAGCACATATATATGGAACGGGAAAAGACCACGTCTCAAGTACCAGACCCTCACTCTACCTAAGGAGAGGGGGGGGTTGGCCATCCCCGACTTCTACCTATATTACACGGCAGGACACCTACGGAGGGTCCTAGACTGGACCAAGACTAACGTCCTCAAACAATGGAAAACGGTGGAAGAGACGGAGACAGCAGGGCCGGTGTCGACCCTACCATGGTGCTCCGGAGGGGGCCTGGGCCGGGGATGCTCCTCTTTGGCACAACATACCCTACGGGTATGGCATAGAGCGTCCCGGGTACATGGCCTCACCCGACACCCCTCACCCTTACTGCCACTCGTCCATGACCGGGACTTCCCACCCGGGCTGGATCCGAAGGCCTTCAGAGACCTCATCCACAACCCAATCCCCAGACTACACCACATACACACGCATAACGGACGGAAGACACTCACGCAACTGACGGACTGTACACACCCCACATTCATGCAAACCTTCAAATACAAACAACTTTCGAACTACATTGACTCACTGCCCGGAGGACAGAACTACGCTAGGGAACCGACCACCTTCGAGGATTACTGTATCCAACCAGACCCCCTTCCCCACAGCATTTCTATCCTGTACTCACTGCTACAGAGAGAGACCCCCACAGAGACTCCTGCCTTTAAGGGAACATGGGAAACGATCCTGGGGAGGACATTTACAGAGACAGAATGGGACAAAATTTGCTATCTAACACACCACTGCTCCACCTTTTCAAAGATGCAAGAGACGGCATTTAAACTATTGAGCCACTGGTACCGCACCCCACACAGACTACATGCCATAGACCCCTCACACTCCGACCTGTGTTGGAGATGTGGAGAGGCTACAGGCACCACACTACATCTATGGTGGGACTGTCGTAAGATTACACCATTCTGGAAGTCTATTCACGATATCCTGTCGAGGCTGTCAGATGCACCACCGCCGCTGGATCCAGCGGCGATGCTGTTACACCACACGACAATACCCAGATCTAGATATAAAAAATCCCTGACCATTAGGATCCTCAACGTAGCAAAGCAGACCATCCCTCAATATTGGAGACAGGACAGACCCCCCCCCCCCCTAAGAGCCTGGTTCAACCAAATGGAGGACCTCAGGGCTATAGAAGAACTCCACTCAGGGGCCACTAATACCACTGTGAAATATATGGAGACCTGGACACACTGGATTGTATCCACCATGCAGACAGACTTCACCACTCACCTGGAAGCAGGAGACTCACACGACGGGACAGACTGACCCCGCCACCCCACCTACCCAACCTACCATAGTGCTCATACCCCCTCCCCCTTCAGGATCCTCCCCCTACCCCCCATTCCCCCCCCCTCTAGCATCTCCCACATCCCCCATTAAGGTCGTAGGCAAATGCCCCGACAGCACGGTGACACGTATGATTACGGTACGAAGGCTCAGGCAGCCACGTAGACGCATAATGCTCACCTACGGTGACTTAGAGATGTTTGGCACACTTGGTTACCCAACCCCCTCATCCAATGAACCGCAGCTACATCCATTTTGAATCTAAGCACCATGACAATTACCAGTGGCAACCTCATATGTAGTTAAACCCAGAGGGACACACAAATGTTTTATCAAAAGCCTAACCAAGGTTCACATTTCCTAGGACCTGCGTTTCCACCACTGTTGGGGGCCTGCGTGCTCCAATTCCAATCTATATTTTATAGCACATGTTGTGCTTTGTTTCTGCCAATCTTAACGAGACCTGCGAGTCTCGACTTGAATGTTGAAAATGTTACAGCTTTTGGGACCTGAGAGTCTCACATTGAATATAAACATGACAATAAAAATATATTTACAAAAAAAAAAAAAAATTAAGGCATGACAGAGGTGCTGTAGCCTGATTGGAAGTGCCTGTAGGTAGCACTTCCATGGGATGCTCCTGGGGTCTCTGACTAGGAGTCTGCTCCTCCGGCTGGAGATAAGCAGTACGGTTAATTAACGTCTGTACGGCGAGGGCGATCTGGTCCATACGATGGTCCAGTTCCTCAAACCTATTGTCCGTACCAAGTCCCAGAGGTTTAACACCTGCAGGGTCCATGGCCCTAGTGTAATGTCACGACAGTGACCCCTTCTCGCAGAGTGTAACCTAACTATAGAACGTATACCGGACCTTAGAATGGCCGGACTCACGTTAGAGTAGTCAAATGGGATAGCCAGAGGTCAAGGGATAACAGAAGACGGGAATAACGATAAGCAAGCCAAAGTACAGGGAACCAGAGAGTAGAATAGTCAAATAGAGGAGCCAAAAGTCAAATACCAGGATAGAATACAAATGTCACAGAAATAGCACTAGGGGAACCAGCAAGAACCACACTAGGGCGTCTTACTGCTGTCAGGGCAGCCCTTTTATAGTGTGGTGTGTGTAGCCTTAAAACCACGCCCCCAAAAGGTCCGGGGGCGTGGCCGCGTCAGGACCTTGTCGGCTTCAAGCCGACGGCCGTGGCGCGCATGCGCCGAACTTAGAAATTCCGCTCTGAGTGAGCGGCCGGCGTCAGAAGTGCCGTGCCGCTCAGTGAAGGAGGACGCTGTGGTGCGTGGGTCCGAGGAGGACAGGTAAGGTATCGTGACAGACTGAACATGGATAATATTACAGAGACTGAACATGGATAATATTACAGAGACTGAACATGGAGAATATTACAGAGACTGAACATGGAGAATATTATGGAGACTGAACATGGAGAATATTATGGAGAAGGAAGAAAAAAGGGATCTTTAAGAGAAGTCACTTTTCATATTTATATAGTAGTTTTATTTAGTTTTTTTGCCAGATAATTATGCAGCTGTGTTAAAACCTGTATTTTAAATCTCTTTTTGTCTTTAATTGTAGATATTAATCACTGTCCAACTATGTTTTACAGAATACATTGATTATAATGGGACTTTTATATTTTTGTCTTTCTTTCTCTCTCCCAACTCTCTCTGATAGCATGATATATTAACCCTTTTTATCCCCACTGACAGTGTGTTTCTTTCTCCCATCCCCTAATTGTGAGTGTCTTTCTCCCACCCCTCACTGTGAGTGTCTCTTTCTCCCATCCCCTCATTGTGAGTGTCTCTTTCTCCCATCCCCTCACTGTGAGTGTCTCTTTCTCCCATCCCCTCACTGTGAGTGTCTCTTTCTCCCATCCCCTCATTGTGAGTGTCTCTTTCTCCCATCCCCTCGGTGTGAGTGTCTCTTTCTCCCATCCCCTCGGTGTGAGTGTCTCTTTCTCCCATCCCCTCGGTGTGAGTGGGTCTCTCTCTCCCCCCCATCCCCTCAGTGTGAGTGGGTCTCTCTCTCCCCCCATCCCCTCGGTGTGAGTGGGTCTCTCTCTCCCCCTCATCCCCTCAGTGTGAGTGGGTCTCTCCCCCAACCCCTCGGTGTGAATGGGTCTCTCTCTCTCTCCCCCATCCCCTCAGTGTGAGTGAGTCTCTCACTCTCTCTCTCCCCCCCAATCCCCTCAGTGTGAGTGGGTCTCTCTCTCCCATCCCCTCGGTGTGAGTGGGTATCTCTCTCCCATCCCCTCGTTGTGAGTGGGTCTCTCTCTCCCATCCCCTCGTTGTGAGTGGGTCTCTCTCTCCCATCCCCTCGTTGTGAGTGGGTCTCTCTCTCCCATCCCCTCGTTGTGAGTGGGTCTCTCTCTCTCCCATCCCCTCGGTGTGGGGTGGGTCTCTCTCTCTCCCATCCCCTCGGTGTGAGGTGGGTCTCTCTCTCCCATCCCCTCGGTGTGAGGTGGGTCTCTCTCTCTCTCCCATCCTTTTGGTGTGAGTTGGTCTTTCTCTCATCCCCTCGGTGTGAGTGGGTCTCTCCCTCTCTCCCATCCCCTCGGTGTGAGTGGGTCTCTCTCTCCCATCCCCTCGGTGTGAATGGGTCTCTATCCCATCCTTTCGGTGTGAGTGTATGTCTCTCTCTCCCATCCCCTCGGTGTGAGTGTGTGTCGTGCTCTCTCTCTCTCTAATTCCCTCGGTGTGAGTTTGTGTCGTGCTCTCTCTCTCCAATTCCCTCGGTGTGAGTGTGTGTCGTGCTCTCTCTCCCCCATCCCCTCGGTGTGAGTGTGTAAGTGTTGCCATGGCAATGCTCCCGACTTGCATTACATGTTATGCGTAGCATTGCCATGGCAACCTGCAGCAACGCTTACACAGTTCGCGAGAAGAGAGGACCTGATGCTTCAGGAGGTGCAATATTACACTCCTGGGTCCCTTCTTCAGAGGACACTGTATGCTGTGCCACCGGACCACAAGGGAATCCTGTGTGCCCCCACCCTGAAACAGGTAAGAGGCAGGGAGGAAAATAAACCCCATAATTAATAAAAATATTTAAAAAACTACTGTCCCCTCACAGCCGTTATCCAATCCCGCTCCATTACATTCACTACATATAAAGACATTGCATCCACTACCCACACACACGCAGACAATGCATCCACTATACACAATGCATTCACTACACACACTGTATAACATAATGGATGTGCGCAAAGCTTTTTTTGGGGGGCTTGACTTCTTGGGCTGGCCCTGCTCTCTCCCACCCACGCACAGCCAGTGTGTGTCTCTTCCACCCACGCACAGCCAGCGTGTGTCTCTCCCACCCACGCACAGCCAGTGTGTGTCTCTCCCACCCACGCACAGCCAGCGTGTGTCTCTCCCACCCACGCACAGCCAGCGTGTGTCTCTCCCACCCACGCACAGCCAGCATGTGTCTCTCCCACCCACGCACAGCCAGCGTGTGTCTCTCCCACTTACGCACAGCCATTTTCTTTCTCCCACCCACGCACAGCCATTTTCTCTCTCTCCCACCCACGCACAGCCATTTTCTCTCTCTCCCACCCTCACACAGCCAGTGTGTGTCTGTCCCACCCACGCACAGCCAGTGTGTGTCTGTCCCACCCACGCACAGCCAGTGTGTGTCTGTCCCACCCACGCACAGCCAGTGTGTGTCTGTCCCACCCTCGCACAGCCAGTGTGTGTCTGTCCCACCCACGCACAGCCAGTGAGAGTCTGTCCCACCCACGCACAGCCAGTGTGTGTCTGTCCCACCCACGCACAGCCAGTGTGTGTCTGTCCCACGCACAGCCAGTGAGAGTCTGTCCCACCCACGCACAGCCAGTGAGAGTCTGTCATACCCACGCACAGCCAGTGTGTGTCTGTCCCACCCACGCACAGCCAGCGTGTGTCGCTCTCTCCCACCCACGCACAGCCAGCGTGTGTCGCTCTCTCCCACCCACGCACAGCCAGCGTGTGTCGCTCTCTCCCACCCAGAAAAAAATGACAGAAAAAAGTTGTTAACTTTATTTCACACTGCCAAAACTGCTGGTCATCCGGGGGTTACCAAGACTTATAAAGGCCTCCTTCAACAGTTCTGGTGGCCTGCACTTAAGCGAGACGTAGTAGATTTTGTACAGGCTTGTCGGGTCTGTACCCAGTGTAAGTGTCCTAATGTGAGACCCCAAGGTCTACTGATGCCTCTATCTGTACCCAAGAAACCATGGACCCACTTATCCATGGATTTTATTGTAGACCTTCCTCCTTCTGATGGTCAAACAGTGATATTGACTGTGACGGATAGGTTCTCTAAAATGGCGCACTTTATTCCGCTTAAGAAACTGCCTTCTGCGATTCAGCTTGCTCAGGTGTTTGCCAAGGAAGTGTTCCGCTTGCATGGGGTACCTCAGGATATCGTATCTGACAGGGGCCCTCAATTTGTCTCTCGGTTTTGGAGGGGCTTTTGTGCTGAGATGGGGGTCTCCTTGTCGTTCACTTCCTCCTATCACCCGCAATCTAATGGTGCAGCCTAACGTGCTAATCAGTCTGTGGAATTGTATTTGCGCTGCTTCACTAATGCGCACCAGGACGACTGGTCTCGCCTCCTTCCGTGGGCTGAATTTGTCTGCATTCGTCTACTGGCTTGAGTCCTTTTGAGGTTGCTTATGGGTTTCAGCCTTCTGTCCTTCCCGGTGCGTTCTCCGACAAGGGAATGCCCGCCTTGGACCAGCACCTCGCCCGTAGGCCCCCTTCTTATGCTCCGGGTGATAGGGTATGGTTGTCCTCCAGGAACCTTCCTCTCAAGGTTCCCTCAATGAAGTTTGCTCCCAGATTTCTTGGTCCCTACAAGGTGTTACGTAGGGTTAACCCCGTTTCCTACTCCCTAGACTTGCCTCCTTCCATGCGTATTCCGAACACGTTTCACGTCTCGCTTTTGAAGCCCTTGCTGTGTAACCGGTTCTCTCGTCCCCTCGGACGTCCCGTTTCCCCTCGCACTGTCTCTAGTGATGTGTACGAAGTGGCTGCCCTTCTTGACTCTCGTGTTTCTAGGGGTCGGCTGCAATATCTGGTGGATTGGAAGGGTTACGCCCCTGAGGAGCGGTCTTAGGTTTCGAGCTCTGATTTGCACGCTCCCTCTTTGGTCCGCTCCTTTCATGCCCGGTTTCCTTTGAAGCCTTCTGCTTCCCGCCCTCCGGGCGGTCTTCAAGGGGGGGGTAATGTCAGGATCCCGCGGGCGGCCGTCCACGGTCCCCTTCCTGGCGTGCGCTCGGCGGGCGGCATCCTCCCAGCCACGGATGCCGCCCTCATCTTCCTCTACGTCCCCCAGCGGCAGCATGCATGACGCTGCACGCTGGGAGACCGCCCAATTTATTAAACGCCGGGGGCAGCCACCTGACCTGCCGTTAAAGGCACAGTGCCTCAATCACAGTGGGAGGTCTAGATATCTCCCACGTGTGATTGTTAATTCTGATTGGAAATTATCCAATCAGAATTAACCTTATGATTTAAATACTTACCTTTCCTGTTCCTCCCTGCCCTGTTGTGGTCTTTGCTTGCTAGTACTGCTACTGAACTTGTGTTTCTGGTTACGTACTCTCTGGCTTGTTTATCTGACTTTGTGACTTTCCCCTACCCTTTGACCTCGGCTTGTTTCTCGTTATTCTGTCTTCTGGTTCCCCTTACTCGGCTTGTCTCCTGACTATTCTTTGTGTGCTTAGCCCGGCCACTCTAAGGTCCGGTACTGCACCTTTTCTGTGTGTGTGTTAGCGTGTTTGGTTCCCGGAATCGTGACACTCCCACCCACGCACAGCCAGCGTGTCTCGCTCTCTCCCACCCACACACAGCCAGCGTGTCTCTCTCCCCGCCACGCACAGCCAGTGTGTCTCTGTCCCACACATTCCCCTCCTGCCAATCATTTCATGTAGCGTGGCCAAGGCACTGCAGTAGAGAATCTTCTGTATCCTCTACCCAGTCTAACCGGAAGTGCTCCTAGACAGAATAGTGGATACAGAGATTCTCCACCACAGTTCACTCGACCACGCTACAAGTAGGTAAGCTGGCACTGCAGAAGGAGGAAGACAGCAAAAAGAGGGAACGGACAAAGAGACACATAGGGGACTGAGGGTGGACAAAAAGACACAGTGGGGCAGGGGTGGCAAAGAGATACACAGGGGGCAAAGTGACACACAAAGAGGCTTTGGAGGGGCAAACACACAAACAGAGGGTTTGGCGGGGACAAAGAGACAAGGAGGAGCAAACTTAGAGGGACTTAGCTAAACAAAGAGGCACACAGAAGAGTTGGGGGGGATATAAAGACATACAGGGCTGGAGGAACAAAGAGATACACAGAGGGGAAAAGAGACACATGGAAGGACAAAGACATACAAAGAGAGCTGTGGGGGGCAAAGAGACACAATGGAGCTTTGGGGGGACAAAAACACGCAGGGGCAAAGAGACAAACTTGGGGGAACAGACACTAAGGGGGGCAAAGAGGCACACAGAAGGGCTGGGGCGTCAGACACAGAAGGGCTTAGAGAGAAAAAGACACACATACAGGAGCTTGGTGGATAAAAAGACACACAGAGAGGCAAAGAGACACAGGGCTAAGAGGGACAGAGAGACACACAAAGCTGGCGATTTTTGTTTTTTGGGGGTGGTGCAAGTATCTGGTCTTGTCTAGGGTGGAAAATTGTCTAGCGCCAGCCCTGCCTCAGTGTGAGTGTCACCCACAGACCACATCACTGTTTTATTCAGGGGCACTTATGCCCCGAGTAAGGGACCTAGCAACTTGGTCTTCTAAGCTTGCTCTCAAACTCTGTTAACAAATAAATTGTATAATTTTAACTCTATATTTATGAAAAATATCCCTTATTTAAAAAAATAAATGTTTACCCTAATCTAATGTCCACTCATCATTGAGTGTTGTATCTCATGTATTTGTGTATATGTCTTTACCACCCACCTATCGTATGTGTGAGCGCCCATTCCTTGCGGACTGCCTGGGAGTGTGCATTGCTACTCCCATCTGCAGGTCAATCCACTCTGTGCAAAGTGCATGTGCTCAATGTATCACCAAAACTGTCCACTAAAATTTTCTCATGGGGACTCAAAATAGGAGTATACCTCCCTTGAGAAGCTCAATAATCATACTTTTTTTTTTTTTTAAGTAAGTATTTTAAAAATGAAATAAATGTTTTTTTTACTACTGCATGTTGAAACTTGATGAAATTTTTTTAACATAATTAGTTAGATTTTCTGTAATATAAATACATATTTTTAATTTAACTTTTATTATTTATATCAGTGTTCATTCATTCTGGAGTTGTCCTTTTAATATGTTTATGGGAATGGAATAGAATAAAGCAACAACTGTGCTTGTTTCACAATGTTAAACTTTATTCCTGTTTCCTTTTAATAAAAAATAAATGTAAATTTAAATCTGTTTGTTTTCTTTTAACTATATGCCTATACTGTTTTTCTTTTCATGTGGGAAACCATGTTAGTCTCTGTAGCGGGCCGAGGGTAACCCGACTGGTTACATCAGCTAATGCAGAATGAAGAGACCCAATTTCCCCCAGTAACTGGACGACACACTGTTCCAGGGGTACAACAACCACTTTATTTGGCCACACAAATGCTCCCCCTGGATGCCGTTTGTCTATACGAACGGCGGCCACCCAGGGAAGCACTCATTAATTACTTCCCTTGCGGTTTCACACTTATATTGCGAGTTGCCAACGTTCTAATTGATTGGTGTGAGCACTCCAGGGAGCATTGGAATCCGCAAATGCTCTCCCTGGATGACGTTCGTCTAATGAACGGGCTGCCACCCAGGGTCGGCACGCGCCAAGGCTTCCCTTGTGGTCTGTGGTTTTGACACCTCGTAACGCGGTTTGAACGTTCTACAACAACATTCTAAATGGGGTTTTGTGGTGGTCCCCGTTAAGGAGGTGAACGGAACCCGTTCGTATGTCGCTCCCGAAAGGGGAACAGGCAAAGCATATGAATACAGGGCAAAACATGAGAATAGCACATAGCAATTCACGGACAGGAACAGTCTCCCACAACCAAACAATAACTTTTTAGTCACATGGGTATATTAATCTAATAGATTAAATCAAGACTCAACAAATCCCAGGCGCCAGATCGCCATGGCGACTAGGAATTTTCTCTTGGCGGTTGGGTATTTGTCAGTGCGTTCAGGGGGCTGAGGGAGAATGGAGGCAGCGTCGAAGGAGCTGTGATCTTGTTGCTCTGCTGTGATGCCGGAAGCCGGCCCGCGAAGAGGCAGAGCAACCCCACACTGGACCCAAGGGAAAGGAACGTAGGGAGGCTGGGTGCCATTAAATTAAAAAACTAATAATTTGTGAGTGTGCGAGAGAATGTGTGTGTGCCTGCCAGTATTATTATTATTAGTAGTATTTATAAATCCCCAACAAATTCCGCAGCACTGTACGATAGGTGTGTGTCTGTCAGTGAGTGTCAAATTAGTGAGTGTGTGTCTGTCAGCCACTGAGTGTGTGTGTCTGTCAGTGAGTATGTCTGAGTATGACTGGCGCCCTCACCTTTTTTCCCACGCTGTGTTGGCTCGCAGTGGCTAGCCCTGCCTCAATGGCTAATAATCATTCTTGATGATCTCAACCAGTCCATTGCTTCCCATAGGATAGCATTAGGAGACTACTGTGCATGCGTGGCAAAAATGCCTCACTGCGCCAATCACCATCTACTCATAGAGATGCATTTTCTCTCAAAAGGCAGTGTTTACATTGAAAACCCTGCATGGACAAGTCATAGACACCAGAATCACGATATTAAGTTTTGGAACATGTCCTGTCCTTGATGATCAGCAGAATTACCTGCCATGGTCTTATAGTTCTAACCAAACTGTACCACGACCTCAAGTATTTGGAGACACTCTTGAGAGACCATACAAAGGAGTCTGATTCAGAAAATGTCCAAAATGTATTAAACAGAACACTCTAGTGGGAGTATCATTAATTACCAATCAAATATTGACAACTATTAACTAACAGCATAAAATATGCAACAAATTGATTCTAAGTTTATCTAGAGGGCATTAATAGGCAGGGTGTTCTAAGAATAGGAGGGTGTTCTAAGAATAGGAGGGTGTAGCGATAGGGTCTTACTAGAAGAGGGGGAACAAAGATGGTCATGTGCCATACTACGTATGTGATGTCCTTTCAATGTACATGTTGTTACTCTTATGATTAAGCTGAACAGAAATTAACCACTTCATTAAGCTGTAGTGGTTCTGGGGCCTACGGTGTCCCTTTAAGAATTATATTTTTGTTATTGAAAATATAGCTTTGTTAGTTTTAGAATTGTTTTAAAACAACCCGACTCCTAACTAACCGCGGATTAAGTCCACATAGTAGCAGGTGTGGTTTGTGAAATAGGAGCCCAGGCATAAGATGCTGCCTTCAAAGTTTTGTGTAGTGGACATGTATAAAGGTGATGTGAACTAGCACCGCTGTATATTGTCCTAAAAGCAAGGTAGAATATCCATGGTAGAATATATGGTCAATAACTGCATTTTTCTCCTGCTAGATGTTTAAAGACCACACAGTTTAAGGTGGAAGGGCACAGTGAGTCCAGGGTAGATGGAAGAATATTGAATAAATAAAATGAAAAGAAATAATTAACAATTTGTCTATGATATTTCTAGCCTTTCAAATCATGGCAAGCAGATGTGAGTAGTAAACACAGTACCATATACCCATTCCACTTTACAAAGTGTCAGATAAAATAAAACAGTTTTCTTTAATTTTTCACAATCTTCGGCTAACATGTCTTTATCAAAGTGTATAAAAATACCCATAAAAAAAAAAACAAGTCACTACAGCCAACTGACAACAAGCTACCACATCCCTTGCAAAATATATTTTTTAAATATTTAAAAACGTATTTAATCTGTAAAACATATGGTTGACTAGGAAAAAGTTAATACTTGAGTAGGAGATAGTGCAATTTTCTGCAACAACTGGGGTACACCAAATTTTACAAATGTTCTACTAAATTTTTAAAGACAGCCGGGAGTTTCTGCAGCTCAGGTGAAAATTGATTGTGAGTAAATAGAAAGCCCACACAGGTGTAAAGTTAAAGGGCAATGTGTCAGGATTTTTATAGGTGTGTTTATGTGAATTTTATTTCAAAGCAATGACATGAATATGGGTGTTGTATCTAATCACAGTGCCATATATCCTCCCTCACCTTACATGGGTCTATATACGGCCCACTTCAATTTCTCCATTGCCAGCAATTACATCCCTTTACTTTCAAATTGACCTGCACCCACATACGCACTGTCCCCCACTTTCCACACTGCTACAGCTTTACGAAGTTGAGAGCAACTCAGTCTCCCTACCGGCCCGCAGCATCCAGTTATCATGAGCCGCAAGGGCTGTAGCAGGTCTTTGCGTGTAACAAACTCAGATCTCAGTACGTGCTGTCTTGTGCTCCACATAAGTTAAAATCATTCCCTCTAGCTGAGAAGTTTGCAATCAATAAATGTTCATTAGCAGTATAAAAACTAGGAATTCTTATCCTTGTAAAGGATCACTATTAGCTTAAGGTTTACAGTCCATTAGCAGTATAAAAACTATGTAAAGGATCTTTGTGAGCTGGAGCTATGAAGGTCCTTTAACAGGATAGGAACTAGATTTCTCACTCTGAGCTGTCTAGTTCCTATCCCTGTAAGGGACCTGTGTGAGCTGGAGCTATAAAAGGTCCTTTTGCCGGATAGGAACTAGATTTCTCACGGTGAACCGTCTAGTTCCTATCCCTGTAAGGGACCTGTGTAAGCTGGAGCTATAAAGGTCCTATTGCTGGATAGGAACTAGATTTCTCACGGTGAACCGTCTAGTTCCTATCCCTGTAAGGGACCTGTGTAAGCTGGAGCTATAAAGGTCCTTTTGCTGGATAGGAAATAGATTTCTCACTTTACAGGGATAGTTCCTATCCCTGTAAAGGACCACTGTTAGCTGAAGGTATAAAGGTCCCTTAGCAGTATAGGAACTAGGTATTACTATCCATGTAAGGGACCTGTGTGAGCTGGAACTGTGAAGGTCCTTTTTCTGGATAGGAACTAGATTTCTCACTGTGACCCGTCTAGTTCCTATCCCTGTAAGGGACCTGTGTGAGCTGGAGCTATAAAGGTCCTTCTGCTGGATAGGAACTAGATTTCTCACAGTGAACCGTCTAGTTCCTATCCCTGTAAGAGACCTGTGTGAGCTGGAGCTATAAAGGTCCTTCTGCTGGATAGGAACTAGATTTCTCACAGTGAACCGTCTAGTTCCTATCCCTGTAAGGGACCTGTGTGAGCTGGAGCTATAAAGGTCATTTGGCAGGATAGGAACTAGATTTCTCACTGTGAGCTGTCTAGTTCCTATCCTTTAAGAGGACCCGAACACTATGAAGCAATATGTCCTTTAGCAGGATAGGAACTAGCTCTCAGTGTGAGCAGAATAGTTCCTATCCCTATACAGGACTTGACCACTAGGGGCAAAAAGGTCCTTTAGCAGGATAGGAACTAGCTAACTCACTGTGAACCGTCTAGTTCCTATCCCTGTAAGGGACCTGTGTAAGCTGGAGCTATAAAGGTCCTTCTGCTGGATAGGAACTAGATTTCTCACAGTGAACCGTCTAGTTCCTTCCTATCCCTGTAAGTGACCTGTGTGAGTTGGAGCTATAAAGGTCCTTCTGCTGGATAGGAACTAGATTTCTCACAGTGAACCGTCTAGTTCCTATCCCTGTAAGGGATCTGTGTGAGCTGGAGCTATAAAGGTCCTTTGGCAGGATAGGAACTAGATTTCTTACTGTGAGCTGTCTAGTTCCTATCCTTTAAGAGGACCCGAACACTATGGAGCAATAGGTCCTTTAGCAGGATAGGAACTAGCTCTCTCAGTGTGAGCAGGATAATTCCTATCCCTATACAGGACTTGACCACTAGGGGCAAAAAGGTCCTTTAGCAGGATAGGAACTAGCTAACTCACTGTGAACCGTCTAGTTCCTCTCCCTGTAAGGGACCATTGTTTTTTGTTTTTTTTAATTCTTTATTTTTGCACACGACAGGGAAGGCAAGAGTAATACGACTTGTAGGCTTGCGCAGAAGCCAAAATATACAGGAACATACATTTGAATACAAATATATCACCTTTGGCACCCACAACAATTCACTGTATGCAGTCTGTAATACCTGCCCCCTATCGAGGGTTTTTGTTTTTTAGCAACATCAGTTAAGTTCCTTACTGTTATACAGGAGAGGCATAGCGAGGAATAGCATTAAGGTAAATCTTGTGCAATAGTATACATTGTTAGATAACCCCTACCAGAGCTCATATCTGATCATATACCAGTCCTATAGATAATCCACCTCGGGAATTCCGGGCTACCCGCCTCTCTACAAGTATGTTGTACTACTAGACAGGTCCTGTACCTCGAGCAATAGCCCAGAGACCACCCAAAGTAGGATGAGCCCTAGGGATCCCCGTCTCTCCATCAGGACCCATGTCTGTGCTAGGAAGGAACCATATCCAAGTGAACTGAGACGATACAAATAAAAGAACAACAGAATATAAGAGAAAACCCTTGTATATATCAAGGGTTTTGTAGAAATATGAAAAGAAGAGAGGAAGAGAGAAGAAAGAATAGAAACAAGGATTAAGGAAGAAAGAGGGGGGGGAGGGAGGGCGAACGAGCTAGGGACCCCCCAAGTAGTGATCGTGATCCCATCCCATTAAGTATCCCCAGTGCCCGGGGCGCTATTGTCCCACGGTTCCCAAACTTTTTGGAAGGCCGCTACGGTCCCTCTCATCCTGGCAGTAAGATCCTCCATGATCCTGCTTTCCCTTATTCTAGAGATCACCCCCCCGAACTCCGGTCCTCCAGGTGTTAACCATGCCGCTGCTATAGTTCTACGCGCACTCAAGGTGATTGTCCGCACCAATTTCTGTTCTTTCCTCGACCATCCCTCTATAGTTCTATTTAAAAGATAGATCCATGGGTCTAGGGGGAGGGGTCTGCCAAATGTCTGTCTCAGTAGATTTTCAACAGCCTTCCAGAAACCTTGGAGCGCCGGGAATTCCCACCACATATGAAGATACGTACCCCGGAAACCCCAGCTCCTCCAACAATCGTCGGAGTCTAGTTTGTGCATTTTGTGCAAAATGGCCGGGGTAGTATACCATCTGAGCATGGTTTTCCATGCCTGTTCTTGTTGTGTGATGCATATAGAGGCGCTCTTGGTGGCTTCCCAGATTTCCTGCCATTCGATACCTTCAAGTACTTCCCCTAAGTCCTGTTCCCATCTGTCAATGTACGCCAGTCTACCCCATTCTTTAGTTTCTGTACTAAGGTGAGCGTATATGAGGGTGATCATCCCCTTGGGGGCAGACGCATCTCTACAAAGTCTCTCGTAGAAGGTAAACTGTCCCTTGGCCGCCGCTATAATATCTGGTCTCCTAGCAAAGTCCCTTACCTGGAGGTATCGAAAATAATCTGTTGGAGTCAGGTGGGTGTTTTGTTGGAGGTCTTGAAAAGGGATCACAGTCCCCTCTCGATAGAGTTGGTAATACCGTTGTACCCCGTTTTTTTCTATATTGCGAAAATTCCTCGGGGCCATACCAGGTGGAAATGCTCGATTCCTAAGTATCGGAGTCATAGGGGAGGGAGATGAGGTGAGTCTGAACTTGGTGCAGTTCACATCCCATAATCGTAGAGAATTAAGGATGGCCAGGCAGGTTGCTCTGATCATGGGCCTATGTTCTCTCGGGACCCACATAGTGAATTGGGGAACATCAAGACCGACCATCAAAGATTCTATTTCCACCCATCTCCTTTCTCCCACAGGGGAATGCCACATAATCACCTGGGACAACTGGGCCGCCAAATAGTAATAGTACAAATTTGGAAGCCCCAATCCCCCTCTATCTTTACGCCTATACAAGACTTGTCTGGCTATTCTATGCCGCTTATTACGCCACACGAAGTTGCAGATCGCCCTTTGTAGCGGCTGTAATTGAGATTTCGTGACGCGGTGGGGAGGGCTTGAAACAGGAATAGAATACGAGGGAGGATGTTCATCTTGGCGGAGTGAATACGACCCAGCCAAGAGATAGATTTATCGGTCCATTTGTCCATGTCATTCATTAAAGTCCGTAACATGGGTTCGTAATTGCTAGAGTACAGTCGGTTCGGGTCTGCCGTCAAGTGAACTCCCAGGTATTTGAGGGAGTGCGGTTCCATTCGTAGGTGGTGAGTGTTCTGTATCTGAGCCACATCTTCAGCCGTCATGCCGATCGGCATCGCGCTGGATTTTGGAATGTTTGCTTTGTATCCGGATAGGTCCCCGTATTCTCCTATAACTCTCTGTAATGCGGTTATCGACTCGAGCGGGTTCGTAACAGTGAGGAGAACATCATCTGCGTAGGCAGATACGGTGAATTCTACCCCCCGACTTCTACTCCATGAATGTTCGGATGCCTGCGGATCGCCTGTAGAAGAGGCTCGAGGGCCAGCACAAAGAGGAGGGGAGAGAGAGGACACCCCTGCCTGGTTCCGTTATGTAGGTGAAACGGAGTAAGCGGGGCCCCTGAAATCTGTATCTGAGCCCTTACATTATGGTACATTGCCCTCGTGACTTGCATGAACTCGTCCTGAAATCCCAGGTGTGACAACACAGCAAATAGGAAATTCCATTTGACCCTGTCGAAAGCCTTCTCGGCATCGATAGATATTACCAGGGAGGGCGTATTCGTCGCCACTTGTTTCCAGATCAAATCAACCGTTCGCCTTGTATTTTCGAACAATTGTCGGCCTTGTATGAACCCCACCTGATCGGCATGTATAAGAGTAGTCAGAAGTGGGTTCAGTCTGTCCGCCTGTATTTTGGCCAAGATCTTCACATCGTGATTAATCAACGATATAGGCCTGTAGTTTTCAGGTAGGTGTGCATCCTTATCCGGTTTGGGTAGTAATACGATCGTAGCTAATGACATGTCAGGGCCCAATCTTCCTCCCTGTCTTAAGGAGTTAAACAGCGTCGCCAGGTGAGGCGCTAGCTCCTCCCTAAAGGCCTTGTAATATGATCCATCATATCCATCAGGGCCAGGTGCCTTGTTCCCCTTAAGGCTCGATATGGCCTTGTCTACCTCCTCAATACTGATTTCCGCCGCTAGGTTCCCGGCAGCGTCCCTTGACAATTTGGACAAATCTAGTCCATCGAGAAATCGTGTTATGCTTCGGTCCTCCTGGCCTCCCATCAAGTGTTCGTTCGGGGAATGATTATACAATTGTTTATAATATTCTTCGAATACCTTTGCGATGTCTGTCGGTTTTGTTTTTGTCGTACCATCCGGGTGTCTGATGGCCGTGATGTGAGGCCGTTGTTGCCTGGGCCGAAGCGTCCTGGCTAATAGCGTATCCATTTTATTGGCTTTATCGAAATAGGTCCGTCTGGACCATGTCATGGCCCTAGCCGTGTCATCCAGCAGAAGTGTGCGTATGTCCCGTCTGACTGCCTCCAGTCTACCGTGTATTTCAGCGTCCGGGGTAGCTTGGTGTTGCTGCTCAAGGTTCCTCAACCGTTTAAGCAGGGTTTCCAGGTGAAGGTGTTTCAGTCGTTTCTTTCTTGTGGCCAGTTTAATCAAATCCCCTCTTATGACCGCCTTGTGTGCAGCCCAAATCGTGCTGTTGCTTACGTCCGGTGTAGTGTTGACCTGAAAGTAATCCGTAATAGCCTTCCGAATGCTGTCCAGAATCGACTCATCTCTCAGCAGCGATGAATTCAGTCTCCAGGACCATGGGCTCGCCGTGCAAAGATTACCTAAGACTATAGATGCGTCAGCATGGTCAGACCAGGATATATTCCCCACCTCTGAGCTCGAGAGCCTGGAAAGGCTTGCTGCATTTATTAAAAATAGGTCTATTCTAGAATAGGTTCCATGGGGAGCAGAGTAAAAAGTATAATCTCTGTCCATAGGATGTTGCGCCCTCCAAGCATCCACCAGTCCTGTTTCCGCAATAAAGGTCTTAAGCTGGCGGTCCTGTCCCCCGCGTCCCTGCGATCTCGGACCTCCAGCCCTGGAGCTCCTATCTATCGCCGGACAGGGTGTAGCATTAAAATCTCCCCCCATAAGGACCATGCCGTGTGGCAGCGCGGCAACCTTATCACGCAGCGTAGACCAAAACCCAGCATCTGGCTGATTCGGGGCGTAAATGTTGATCAGGTGCACGACGTGGGAATGGAGAGTTCCGGTAACTATAATGTATCGTCCCCCCGGATCCGCATCCTGGGCAGACAGCTGGAAGGGGCAAGAGCGTTTGATAACTATAGCGACTCCGTTCCGTTTGCGATGCGACCTGGCTTCAAAGGAGCCCGTGTAGACATGGTCAGTAATCGAAAAGTAGCCTGTTTAGGTAGGTGAGTTTCCTGAAGGTAAACAACATCTGAGTTCATCCTTTTCAGGGCCCTAAACATTAGACGTCTCTTTTTAGGGGCGTTTAGACCCTTGACGTTTAAAGTGGTAATCTTAATCGCCATCGTGTGATAGATTACTCACCGCTAACGCTCTGCTGCCACTGTTTGTATTAGGGAGGATCCCTCGAGCAACAGGGATCCGCGTCGGGATGGTCCACTCGTCCGCCCCCCCCCAGGAGCGAAAAAGGGTGGGAAGGGTCAGGATGGGAAAAGAAAAGAGAAAGACAGAAGAAAGGAAATGACAGAAAGAAAGGCATCCGGATAAAATCCGATGCAGTGAAAATTCTGGTCTTACAACTCGCCAGAACATATTGGGTAGCGAGAGCCCTCGTTCCCTTCACGATCAACGCGTGGAGGATACTGAGGATCCCTAAAGCCCCGCCCACCCGCGCCCCAAGTATTCTATAGAGACCTTACCGGCATAGTGGTATCCCACCCCATAACCATCCCGGATCCCACCCTGCGGAAATAAACTACGGTAACCCCCTTATCGGACTTACCCCAACCGCTATTTAGACCCTCATCCCTGAAAATACGCAGCAGCTAATGAGGGGCCGCTGCTCCCTGCCTCCGGTTAAGCCGCAACTACCATTCCAACAACCCCAGGCTAGTCCCTCCTTCCCTGCAGTAAAGCCTGATCAGGAAAAAACTCAAGTAAGGGACCATTGTTAGCTGAAGGTATAGAGGTCCCTTAGCAGTATAGGAACTAGGTATTACTATCCATGTAAGGGTCCTGTGTGAGCTGGAGTTATAAAGGTCCTTTTGCTGGATAGGAACTAGATTTCTCACAGTGAACCGTATAGTTCCTATCCTTGAAGAGAACCCGAACACTATGGAGCAATAGGTCCTTTAGCAGGATCTGAACTAGCTCTCTCATTGTGAGCAGGATAATTCCTATCCATATACAGGACCTGACCACTAGTGGCAAAAAGGTCCTTTAGAAGGATAGGAATTCGATTTCTCACTGTGAGCTGTCTAGTTCCTGTATAGGGACCACTGTTAGCTGAAGCAGTATAGGAACTAGGTATTACTATTCCTGTTAGGGAACTGTGTGAGCTGGAGCTATAAAGGTCCTTCTACTGGATAGGAACTAGATTTTTCACTGTGAACTGTCTAGTTCCTATCCCTGTAAGGGACCTGTGTAAGCTGGAGCTATAACGGTCCTTCTGCTGGATAGGAACTAGATTTCTCACAGTGAACCGTCTAGTTCCTATCCTTGTAAGGGACCTGTGTGAGCTGGAGCTGTAAAGGTCCTTCTGCTGGATAGGAACTAGATTTTTCACTGTGATTCGTCTAGTTCCTATCCCTGTAAGGGACCTGTGTAAGCTGGAGCTATAACGGTCCTTCTGCTGGATAGGAACTAGATTTCTCACAGTGAACCGTCTAGTTCCTATCCCTGTAAGGGACCTGTGTGAGCTGGAGCTATAAAGGTCCTTCTGCTGGATAGGAACTAGATTTCTCACTGTGAACCGTCTACAGGGCTGGTGCAAGGATTTTTGCCGCCCTAGGCAAAAAACAATTTGCCGCCCCCCCCCATATGTCCTGCCCACCATGTGACATCACAATGCCCCGCTCATATGCTCTGCCATATGGGCCAACGTCAGTCTGCACAAAGTGTCTTTTATCTGAAAAGACAGTGTGTTTACATTAAAAAGCCTACAGCACAGGCTATAGACACCAGAACCACTACATTAAGCTGTAGTGCTTCTGGTAACTATAGTATCCATTTAATGTGAGGTAAATTAGAGATTAGTGCCACTAATAATATATTGGATTGCCTACTTACCACCAGATGAGGACAATAGGCTGATGATGGGCTCAGTCTGGCTCCACAGGTCGGGTGTAGAACAGGAAGCAGCGCCATTTTTTTGGGCCCCTTACACAGCACAAGGTCTGGGCCCTCAGGGCTTGACCGTGAGTATGCCTACAATGCCCACACATAAATCCACCTACATGGCCCACCCATGGAGTGTATGTGTGTAGGGGATGTTTTCATAGGCGTGCGCACGGGGTGTGCCGGGTGTGCCTGGGCACACCCTAATCCCCCCGGCACGCGCTATGTATTGAGACCGGCATGGGAGATCTCAGGATCTCCCCTGCCGGCTCATGCAGAGCCGGCGCTATCCGAGCACCGGCTCTGCTCTCAGCCTCCCCTCACCGGCCCACAGGCATGGAGGGAGGCAGGAGAGGACCCGGGAGCTATTGCCTCAGCCGCGGCAACGCTCAGATCTCACGTGAGTGAACTCTAGCCCTGCGGGGCTAGAGTTCACTCTCCACTGGACCACCAGGGATGGATGGCGGCAGCAGCAGCAGGATCCCCCCTCCCAGGTATAAGGTAAGAAGGGAGGGGGGATAACTGATCTGCCCCCACCTCCACTGGACCACCAGGGAAAGTAGCAAGGAAAGATCCCCCCTCCCTACATAAAGTACGAAGGGAGGGGGGATATTAAATAATGTACCTTCACCCCCCACAATCACCCACACACACATATACACAGCACCAACACACATACAGCACCCACACACATACAGCACCCACACACATACACAGCACCCACATACATACACAGCACCCACAGACATACACAGCACCAACACACATACAGCACCCACACACATACAGCACCCACACACATACACAGCACCCACAGACATACACAGCACCCATAGACATACACCGCACACACACACATACACAGCACCCACACACATACACAGCACCCACACACATACACAGCACCCACACACATACACAGCACCTACACACATACATCACCTACACACATACAGCACACACACATATACAGCACACACACACATACAGCACCCACAGACATACACAGCACATACACACATACAGCACCCACAGACATACACAGCACATACACACATACAGCACCCACAGACATACACAGCACCAACACACATACACAGCACCAACACACATACACAGCACCAACACACATACAGCACCCACACACACATACAGCACCCACACACACAGCACCCTCACAAACACACCGCACTCTCACACACATTACACAAACAGCACTCTCACACTCACACAGCACACTAACAGTACCCTCACAAACACAAACAGGACCCTAACAAACACACACAGCACACTACCAGTACCCTCACACACAAACATCACCCTCACACACAGTACATTTACAGCACCCTCACAAGTGCACACACACACACAAACAGCACAGTACATTCACAGCACCCTCACAAGCACGCACACACAAACAACCACACACTACCAGCACCCTCACACACACATCACACTAACAGCACCCTCACACAGAACACACACAGCTTTGTGTCTGTGTGTGTATATATGTGTATATATATATATACATATATACATACATACATATACACACACATATATATATATATATATATATATATACACGCCGCATGTGCTTGTGCTTTAGGGTGCACACCCTAATGCAATAGGCTGCGCACGCCTATGGATGTTTTATGTGTTATTGTAGAGGATATAATGTGTGTGTTCTAATATAATGTAGTGTATAGGGATACCAACTTGTGTAAGGGATGTAGTGTGTGTATAGTGGATGCAGTGTGTGTTTGCGTGTAAGGAATGCATTGTATGTTTCTGGGTGTGTGTGTGTGCAAGGTGTGTTTCTGTGTTTGTAATTGAATGCAGTGTGTGTCTGTAAGGGGTGCATTGAGTGTGTAAGAGATGCATTTTGTTTCTGTGTGTAAGAGAATGAGTGTTTGTGTGAGCGTAAGGGATGCATTGTGTGTTTCGGGTGTGTCTGTGTGTAAGGATGCATTGTATGTTTCTGTGTGTGGGGATGAATTGTGTATGTGTGTAGTGTAAAACAGAGGGTTTGTGGGGTAGGATAGGGACTGAGAGGGGAGCAGCTCTTTATTTAAAAAAAAAATGTCATAGTGCTCTCCCCTCCTGTCAATTAGTGATTTCCCCTTCCCTCCTGTCTCTCAGTGTTCTCCCTTGGCCCCCTGTCCCTCTGCAGTCCCCCCTTGGTGGTCTTCTCACTCCTCCCTCCCCCTCTTAGTGGTTCTCACTACCCCTCTTAGTGGTCCTCCCTTCCTCCCTCCCTCAGTGGTCCTCCCTCCCCCCCCTTTGGTGGTCCTTCCCCTCTCCCCCCCCTTAGTGGTCCTCCCTCTGGCAAACCCCTAGTGGACCTTCCCCCCTCCTCCCTCAGTGGTCCTTACTCCCCCCCTCTTCCCCAGTGGTCCTTACTAGCCCCCTCCTCCCCCAGTGTTCCTTAGTGTCCCCCCTCCTCGCCCAGTGATCCTTAGTGTCCCCTCCCCCTCCTCCCCCAGTGGTCCTTAGTCCCCTCCCCCCTTAGTGGTCCTTAGTCCCCCCCCTCTTCCCCAGTGGTCCTTAGTCCCCCCTCCTTCTCCCCCAGTGGTCCTTAGTCCCCCACCTCATCCCCCAGTGATCCTTAGTGTCCCCTCCCCCTCCTCCCCCAGTGGTCCTTAGTCCCCCCTCCTCCCCCAGTGGTCTTTAGTCCCCCCCCCTTTTCCCCTAGTGGTCCTTAGTATTAGTATTTTGATGTATAGTATGTCTCTGAGATATTAACAATGAAGGCACAGTTGCAGTTTAGAAATTGCCCTTCAAATGTGAGCTTTGCAGAGTGGAGTTTCAATGAATGTCAATGGACGGCATGAGTTGCAACAAATGGTCATATTGTGAAAACTATTCGGACTATGGCTTAGCCGTGGACATTTTTAGTGACACCGCAGATAGCTGAACGTTTTGATATAAGATTTGTGTAGGTGGGCCTGAAAATGAGGGAGTGGTGGCAGTTTAGAAATCATGTCCTGATTTTTCAGCTTTTGCCAGTTCCCACTCTAGCTTTGCCATTCATTCCTATGGGACAAATTTCGCCACAAGAATGACGATATTCCGAGAACCATTCGGCGAAACGTTCCACAAAGTAATAGCAATCCGATCGGTTACGCTCTTCTGGGAATTAGCCATAATTTGATATAGTTAGTGTAAGAGATCCTCTATTTAACATATATAAATAATTGAGAATACAATATAAAACTAGAAAAGCTAAAATTTCTGGGGAAATTGTGTGAAGTGTTCTTGCCTCCACCAGTAGTCTACAACTGGAGTGGGCGGAGTAACTGTTATCATTTATATAGCACATTTAATTGCAACGTTGTTGCACAGTTACATTAAAACATACATTTATAAAAATATTAGCAGGTGTGAAAAAGGCTTTGTCTATGACATCACTTGCTGCTGCAGCCTTGCACAGGTCAGAGTATTCTGCAGTTGCCATCTTCAAACGGTCGTATTTTAAAAACTATAAATCCTACAGCGAAGAGCTTTATATTGTGAGAATCACAAGACCCAGACCTACATTTTGATGCATAGTATGTCTCTGCAATATTAACAATGAAGGCACAGTCGCAGTTTAGAAATTTCCCTTCAAATGTGAGCTTTGCAGAGTGGAGTTTCAATGAATGTCAATGGACTGCGTGAGTTGCAAACAAATGGTCATATTGTGAAAACTATAAGGACTATGGCTTAGCTGTGGACATTTTTAGTGGCAGCAGGGATAGCTGAACGTTTTGATATAAGATTTGTGTAGGTGGGCCTGAAAATGAGGGAGTGGTGGCAGTTTAGAAATCATGTCCTGATTTTTCAACTTTTGCCAGCTCCCACTCTAGCTTTGCCATTCAATCCTATGGGACAAATTTTGCCACAAGAACGACGATATTCCGTGAACCATTCGGTGAAACGTTCCACAAAGTAATAGCAATCCGATCGGGAACAATCTGCACGTTTTGGTATATTTTTATCTATGTAGTGTAAAAACTGTGGGAGGAGTTAGGGTGGCAAATTTGGCTATAATAATAATAATAATAACTAGAAAAGCTACAATTTCTGGGGAAATTGTGTGAAGTGTTCTTGCCTCCACCAGTAGTCTACAACTGGAGTGGGCGGAGTAACTGTTATCATTTATATAGCACATTTAATTGCAACGTTGTTGCACAGTTACATTAAAACATACATTTATAAAAATATTAGCAGGTGTGAAAAAGGCTTTGTCTATGACATCACTTGCTGCTGCAGCCTTGCACAGGTCAGAGTATTCTGCAGTTGCCATCTTCAAACGGTCGTATTTTAAAAACTATAAATCCTACAGCGAAGAGCTTTATATTGTGAGAATCACAAGACCCAGACCTACATTTTGATGCATAGTATGTCTCTGCAATATTAACAATGAAGGCACAGTCGCAGTTTAGAAATTTCCCTTCAAATGTGAGCTTTGCAGAGTGGAGTTTCAATGAATGTCAATGGACTGCGTGAGTTGCAAACAAATGGTCATATTGTGAAAACTATAAGGACTATGGCTTAGCTGTGGACATTTTTAGTGGCAGCAGGGATAGCTGAACGTTTTGATATAAGATTTGTGTAGGTGGGCCTGAAAATGAGGGAGTGGTGGCAGTTTAGAAATCATGTCCTGATTTTTCAACTTTTGCCAGCTCCCACTCTAGCTTTGCCATTCAATCCTATGGGACAAATTTTGCCACAAGAACGACGATATTCCGTGAACCATTCGGTGAAACGTTCCACAAAGTAATAGCAATCCGATCGGGAACAATCTGCACGTTTTGGTATATTTTTATCTATGTAGTGTAAAAACTGTGGGAGGAGTTAGGGTGGCAAATTTGGCTATAATAATAATAATAATAACTAGAAAAGCTACAATTTCTGGGGAAATTGTGTGAAGTGTTCTTGCCTCCACCAGTAGTCTACAACTGGAGTGGGCGGAGTAACTGTTATCATTTATATAGCACATTTAATTGCAACTTTGTTGCACAGTTACATTAAAACATACATTTATAAAAAATATTAGCAGGTGTAGAAAAGGCTTTGTCTATGACATCACTTGCTGCTGCAGCCTAGCACAGGTCAGAGTATTTTGCGGTTGCCATCTTCAAATGGTCGTATTTTAAAAACTATAAATCCTACAGTGAAGAGGTTTATATTCTGAGAATCACAAGACCCAGACCTACATTTTGATGTATAGTATGTCTCTGAGATATTAACAATGAAGGCACAGTCGCAGTTTAGAAATTGCCCTTCAAATGTGAGCTTTGCAGAGTGAAGTTTCAATGAATGTCAATGGACGGCGTGAGTTGCAAACAAATGGTCATATTGTGAAAACTACCAGGACTATGGCTTAGCTGTGGACATTTCTAGTGGCAGCAGGGATAGCTGAACGTTTTCATATAAGATTCGTGTAGGTGGGCCTGAAAATGAGGGAGTGGTGGCAGTTTAGAAATCATGTCCTGATTTTTCAGCTTTTGCCAGCTACCACGCTAGCTTTGCCATTCATTCCTATGGGACAAATCTCGGCACAAGAACGACGATATTCCGTGAACCATTCGGCAAAACGTTCCAAAAAGTAATAGCAACGCGATCGAGAACAATCTGCACGTTTTGGTAAATTTTTGTCTATGTAGTGTAAAAACTGTGGGAGGAGTTAGGGTGGCAAATTTGGCTATAATAAGAATAACTAGAAAAGCTACAATTTCTGGGGAAATTGTGTGAAGTGTTCTTGCCTCCATCAGTAGTCTACAACTAGAGTGGGCGGAGTAACTGTTAGTATTTATTTATATAGCACATTTAATTGCAATGTTGTTGCCCAAAGTGCTTCACAGTTACATTAAAACATACAGTTATAAAAAATTAGCAGGTGTAAAAGGCTTTGTCTATGACATCACTTGCTGCTGCAGCCTTGCACAGGTCAGAGTATTTTGGCGGTTGCCATCTTCAAACGGTCGTATTTTAAAAACTATAATTCCTACAGTGAAGAGCTTTATATTGTGAGAATCACAAGACCCAGACCTACATTTTGATGTATAGTATGTCTCTGAGATATTAACAATGAAGGCACAGTCGCAGTTTAGAAATTGCCCTTCAAATGTGAGCTTTGCAGAGTGGAGTTTCAATGAATGTCAATGGAAGGCGTGAGTTGCAAACAAATGGTCATATTGTGAAAACTATCAGGACTATGGCTTAGCCGTGGACATTTCTAGTGGCAGCAGGGATAGCTGAACGTTTTGATATAAGATTTGTGTAGGTGGGCCTGAAAATGAGGGAGTGGTGGCAGTTTAGAAATCATGTCCTGATTTTTCAGCTTTTGCCAGCTCCCACTCTAGCTTTGCCATTCATTCCTATGGGACAAATTTCGCCACAAGAACGACGATATTCCGTGAACCATTCGGCGAAACGTTCCACAAAGTAATAGCAATCCGATCGGGAACAATCTGCACGTTTTGGTATATTTTTGTCTATGTAGTGTAAAAACTGTGGGAGGAGTTAGGGTGGCAAATTTGGCTATAATAAGAATAATAAGAATAATAATAATAATATATATGTGAGATAACATTAAGTGGTCTTGCTATGCAAGAACACTTAATAATAATAATATATATGTGAGATAACATTAAGTGGTCTTGCTATGCAAGAACACTTAACTAGAAAAGCTACAATTTCTGGGGAAATTGTGAAGTGTTCTTGCCTCCACCAGTAGTCTACAACTGGAGTGGGCGGAGTAACTGTTATTATTTATTTATATAGCACATTTAATTGCAATGTTGTTGCCCAAAGTGCTTCACAGTTACATTAAAACATACAGTTATAAAAACATTAGCAGGTGTAAAAGGCTTTGTCTATGACATCACTTGCTGCTGCAGCCTGGCACAGGTCAGAGTATTTTTGCGGTTGCCATCTTCAAACGGTCATATTTGTAAAACTATAAATCCTACAGCGAAGAGCTTTATATTGTGAGAATCACAAGACCCAGACCTACATTTTGATGTATAGTATGTCACTGAGATATTAACAATGAAGGCACAGTCGCAGTTTAGAATTTGCCCTTCAAATGTGAGCTTTGCAGAGTGGAGTTTCAATGAATGTCAATGGAAGGCGTGAGTTCCAAACAAATGGTCATATTGTGAAAACTATCAGGACTATGGCTTAGCCGTGGGCATTTCTAGTGGCAGCAGGGATAGCTCAACGTTTTGATATAAGATTTGTGTAGGTGGGCCTGAAAATGAGGGAGTGGTGGCAGTTTAGAAATCATGTCCTGATTTTTCAGCTTTTGCCAGCTCCCACTCTAGCTTTGCCATTCATTCCTATGGGACAAATTTCGCCACAAGAACGACGATATTCCGAGAACCATTCGCCGAAACGTTCCACAAAGTAATAGCAATCCGATCGGGAACAATCTGCACGTTTTGGTATATTTTTGTCTATGTAGTGTAAAAACTGTGGGAGGAGTTAGGGTGGCAAATTTGGCTATAATAAGAATAAGAATAACTAGAAAAGCTACAATTTCTGGGGAAATTGTGTGAAGTGTTCTTGCCTCCATCAGTAGTCTACAACTAGAGTGGGCGGAGTAACTGTTAGTATTTATTTATATAGCACATTTAATTGCAATGTTGTTGCCCAAAGTGCTTCACAGTTACATTAAAACATACAGTTATAAAAAATTAGCAGGTGTAAAAGGCTTTGTCTATGACATCACTTGCTGCTGCAGCCTTGCACAGGTCAGAGTATTTTGGCGGTTGCCATCTTCAAACGGTCGTATTTTAAAAACTATAAATCCTACAGTGAAGAGCTTTATATTGTGAGAATCACAAGACCCAGACCTACATTTTGATGTATAGTATGTCTCTGAGATATTAACAATGAAGGCACAGTCGCAGTTTAGAAATTGCCCTTCAAATGTGAGCTTTGCAGAGTGGAGTTTCAATGAATGTCAATGGAAGGCGTGAGTTGCAAACAAATGGTCATATTGTGAAAACTATCAGGACTATGGCTTAGCCGTGGACATTTCTAGTGGCAGCAGGGATAGCTGAACGTTTTGATATAATATTTGTGTAGGTGGGCCTGAAAATGAGGGAGTGGTGGCAGTTTAGAAATCATGTCCTGATTTTTCAGCTTTTGCCAGCTCCCACTCTAGCTTTACCATTCATTCCTATGGGACAAATTTCGCCACAAGAACGACGATATTCCGTGAACCATTCGGCGAAACGTTCCACAAAGTAATAGCAATCCGATCGGGAACAATCTGCACGTTTTGGTATATTTTTGTCTATGTAGTGTAAAAACTGTGGGAGGAGTTAGGGTGGCAAATTTGGCTATAATAAGAATAATAATAACTAGAAAAGCTACAATTTCTGGGGAAATTGTGAAGTGTTCTTGCCTCCACCAGTAGTATACAACTGGAGTGGGCGGAGTAACTGTTATTATTTATTTATATAGCACATTTAATTGCAACGTTGTTGCACAGTTACATTAAAACATACAGTTATAAAAACATTAGCAGGTGCAAATGGCCCTGTCTATGACATCACTTGCTGCTGCAGCCTTGCACAGGTCAGAGTATTTTTGCGGTTGCCATCTTCAAACGGTCGTATTTTAAAAACTATAAATCCTACAGTTAAGAGCTTTATATTGTGAGAATCACAAGACCCAGACCTACATTTTGATGTATAGTATGTCTCTGAGATATTAACAAGGAAGGCACAGTCGCAGTTTAGAAATTGCCCTTCAAATGTGAGCTTTGCAGAGTGGAGTTTCAATGAATGTCAATGGACTGCGTGAGTTGCAAACAAATGGTCATATTGTGAAAACTATCAGGACTATGGCTTAGCCGTGGACATTTCTAGTGGCAGCAGGGATAGCTGAACGTTTTGATATAAGATTTGTGTAGGTGGGCTTGAAAATGAGGGAGTAGTGGCAGTTTAGAAATCATGTCCTGATTTTTCATCTTTTGCCAGCTCCCACTCTAGCTTTGCCATTCATTCCTATGGGACAAATTTCGCCACAAGAACGACGATATTCCGTGAACCATTCGGCGAAACGTTCCACAAAGTAATAGCAACGCGATCGGGAACAATCTGCACGTTTTGGTATATTTTTGTCTATGTAGTGTAAAAACTGTGGGAGGAGTTAGGGTGGCAAATTTGGCTATAATAAGAATAATAAGAATAATAATAATAATATATATGTGAGATAACATTAAGTGGTCTTGCTATGCAAGAACACTTAATAACTAGAAAAGCTACAATTTCTGGGGAAATTGTGAAGTGTTCTTGCCTCCACCAGTAGTCTACAACTGGAGTGGGCGGAGTAACTGTTATTATTTATTTATATAGCACATTTAATTGCAACGTTGTTGCCCAAAGTGCTTCACAGTTACATTAAAACATACAGTTATAGAAACCATTAGCAGGTGCATGTCTATGACATCACTTGCTGCTGCAGCCTTGCACAGGTCAGAGTATTTTTGCGGTTGCCATCTTCAAACGGTCGTATTTTAAAAACTATAAATCCTACAGTGAAGAGCTTTATATTGTGAGAATCACAAGACCCAGACCTACATTTTGATGTATAGTATGTCTCTGAGATATTAACAATGAAGGCACAGTCGCAGTTTAGAAATTGCCCTTCAAATGTGAGCTTTGCAGAGTGGAGTTTCAATGAATGTCAATGGACTGCGTGAGTTGCAAACAAATGGTCATATTGTGAAAACTATAAGGAATACGACTTAGCTGTGGACATTTTTAGTGGCAGCAGGGATAGCTGAACGTTTTGATATAAGATTTGTGTAGGTGGGCCTGAAAATGAGGGAGTGGTGGCAGTTTAGAAATCATGTCCTGATTTTTCAGCTTTTGCCAGCTCCCACTCTAGCTTTGCCATTCATTCCTATGGGACAAATTTTGCCACAAGAACGACGATATTCCGTGAACCATTCGGCGAAATGTTCTACAAAGTAATAGCAGTCCGATCGGGAACAATCTGCACGTTTTGGTAAATTTTCGGCTATGTAGTGTAAAAACTGTGGGAGGAGTTAGGGTGGCAAATTTGGCTATAATAAGAATAATAATAATAATAATATATATGTGAGATAACATTAAGTGGTCTTGCTATGCAAGAACACTTAATAACTAGAAAAGCTACAATTTCTGGGGAAATTGTGTGAAGTGTTCTTGCCTCCACCAGTAGTCTACAACTGGAGTGGGCGGAGTAACGGTTATCATTTATATAGCACATTTAATTGCAATGTTGTTGCACAGTTACATTAAACCATACATTTATAAAAACATTAGCAGGTGTAGAAATGGCTTTCTCTATGACATCACTTGCTGCAGCCTGGCACAAGTCAGAGTATTTTGGCGGTTGCCATCTTCAAACGGTCGTATTTTAAAAACTATAATTCCTACAGTGAAGAGCTTTATATTGTGAGAATCACAAGACCCAGACCTACATTTTGATGTATAGTATGTCTCTGAGATATTAACAATGAAGGCACAGTCGCAGTTTAGAAATTGCCCTTCAAATGTGAGCTTTGCAGAGTGGAGTTTCAATGAATGTCAATGGACTGCGTGAGTTGCAAACAAATGGTCATATTGTGAAAACTATCAGGACTATGGCTTAGCCGTGGACACTTTTAGTGGCAGCAGGGATAGCTGAACGTTTTGATATAAGATTTGTGTAGGTGGGCCTGAAAATGAGGGAGTGGTGGCAGTTTAGAAATCATGTCCTGATTTTTCAGATTTTGCCAGCTCCCACTCTAGCTTTGCCATTCATTCCTATGGGACAAATTTCGCCACAAGAACGACGATATTCCGTGAACCATTTGGCGAAACGTTCCACAAAGTAATAGCAATCCGATCGGGAACAATCTGCACGTTTTGGTAAATTTTCGTCTATGTAGTGTAAAAACTGTGGGAGGAGTTAGGGTGGCAAATTTGGCTATAATAAGAATAATAATAACTAGAAAAGCTACAATTTCTGGGGAAATTGTGTGAAGTGTTCTTGCCTCCACCAGTAGTCTACAACTGGAGTGGGCGGAGTAACTGTTATTATTTATTTATATAGCACATTTAATTGCAACGTTGTTGCCCTAAGTGCTTCACAGTTACATTAAAACATACAGTTATAAAAACATTAGCAGGTGCAAAAGGCCCTGTCTATGACATCACTTGCTGCTGCAGCCTGGCACAGGTCAGAGTATTTTTGCGGTTGCCATCTTCAAACGGTCGTATTTTAAAAACTATAAATCCTACAGTGAAGAGCTTGATATTGTGAGAATCACAAGACCCAGACCTACATTTTATTGTATAGTATGTCTCTGAGATATTAACAATGAAGGCACAGTCGCAGTTTAGAAATTGCCCTTCAAATGTGAGCTTTGCAGAGTGGAGTTTCAATGAATGTCAATGGACTGCGTGAGTTGCAAACAAATGGTCATATTGTGAAAACTATAAGGACTATGGCTTAGCTGTGGACATTTCTAGTGGCAGAAGGGATAGCTGAACGTTTTGATATAAGATTTGTGTAGGTGGGCCTGAAAATGAGGGAGTGGTGGCAGTTTAGAAATCATGTCCTGATTTTTCAGCTTTTGCCAGCTCCCACTCTAGCTTTGCCATTCATTCCTATGGGACAAATCTCGCCACAAGAACGACGATATTCCGTGAACCATTCGGCGAAACGTTCCACAAAGTAATAGCAATCCGATCGGGAACAATCTGCACGTTTTGGTATATTTTCGGCTATGTAGTGTAAAAACTGTGGGAGGAGTTAGGGTGGCAAATTTGGCTATAATAAGAATAATAATAACTAGAAAAGCTACAATTTCTGGGGAAATTGTGTGAAGTGTTCTTGCCTCCACCAGTAGTCTACAACTGGAGTGGGCGGAGTAACTGTTATCATTTATATAGCACATTTAATTGCAACGTTGTTGCACAGTTACATTAAAACATACATTTATAAAAACATTAGCAGGTGTGAAAAAGGCTTTGTCTATGACATCACTTGCTGCTGCAGCCTTGCACAGGTCAGAGTATTTTTGCGGTTGCCATCTTCAAACGGTCGTATTTTAAAAACTATAAATCCTACAGTGAAGAGCTTTATATTGTGAGAATCACAAGACCCAGACCTACATTTTGATGTATAGTATGTCTCTGAGATATTAACAATGAAGGCACAGTCGCAGTTTAGAAATTGCCCTTCAAATGTGAGCTTTGCAGAGTGGAGTTTCAATGAATGTCAATGGACTGCGTGAGTTGCAAACAAATGGTCATATTGTGAAAACTATCAGGACTATGGCTTAGCCGTGGACATTTCTAGTGGCAGCAGGGATAGCTGAACGTTTTGATATAAGATTTGTGTAGGTGGGACTGAAAATGAGGGAGTGGTGGCAGTTTAGAAATCATGTCCTGATTTTTCAGCTTTTGCCAGCTCCCACTCTAGCTTTGCCATTCATTCCTATGGGACAAATTTCGCCACAAGAACGACGATATTCCGTGAACCATTCGGCGAAACGTTCCACAAAGTAATAGCAATCCGATCGGGAACAATCTGCACGTTTTGGTATATTTTTGTCTATGTAGTGTAAAAACTGTGGGAGGAGTTAGGGTGGCAAATTTGGCTATAATAAGAATAATAATAACTAGAAAAGCTACAATTTCTGGGGAAATTGTGTGAAGTGTTCTTGCCTCCACCAGTAGTCTACAACTGGAGTGGGCGGAGTAACTGTTATTATTTATTTATATAGCACATTTAATTGCAACGTTGTTGCCCTAAGTGCTTCACAGTTACATTAAAACATACAGTTATAAAAACATTAGCAGGTGCAAAAGGCCCTGTCTATGACATCACTTGCTGCTGCAGCCTGGCACAGGTCAGAGTATTTTTGCGGTTGCCATCTTCAAACGGTCGTATTTTAAAAACTATAAATCCTACAGTGAAGAGCTTGATATTGTGAGAATCACAAGACCCAGACCTACATTTTATTGTATAGTATGTCTCTGAGATATTAACAATGCAGGCACAGTCGCAGTTTAGAAATTGCCCTTCAAATGTGAGCTTTGCAGAGTGGAGTTTCAATGAATGTCAATGGACTGCGTGAGTTGCAAACAAATGGTCATATTGTGAAAACTATAAGGACTATGGCTTAGCTGTGGACATTTCTAGTGGCAGAAGGGATAGCTGAACGTTTTGATATAAGATTTGTGTAGGTGGGCCTGAAAATGAGGGAGTGGTGGCAGTTTAGAAATCATGTCCTGATTTTTCAGCTTTTGCCAGCTCCCACTCTAGCTTTGCCATTCATTCCTATGGGACAAATCTCGCCACAAGAACGACGATATTCCGTGAACCATTCGGCGAAACGTTCCACAAAGTAATAGCAATCCGATCGGGAACAATCTGCACGTTTTGGTATATTTTCGGCTATGTAGTGTAAAAACTGTGGGAGGAGTTAGGGTGGCAAATTTGGCTATAATAAGAATAATAATAACTAGAAAAGCTACAATTTCTGGGGAAATTGTGTGAAGTGTTCTTGCCTCCACCAGTAGTCTACAACTGGAGTGGGCGGAGTAACTGTTATCATTTATATAGCACATTTAATTGCAACGTTGTTGCACAGTTACATTAAAACATACATTTATAAAAACATTAGCAGGTGTGAAAAAGGCTTTGTCTATGACATCACTTGCTGCTGCAGCCTTGCACAGGTCAGAGTATTTTTGCGGTTGCCATCTTCAAACGGTCGTATTTTAAAAACTATAAATCCTACAGTGAAGAGCTTTATATTGTGAGAATCACAAGACCCAGACCTACATTTTGATGTATAGTATGTCTCTGAGATATTAACAATGAAGGCACAGTCGCAGTTTAGAAATTGCCCTTCAAATGTGAGCTTTGCAGAGTGGAGTTTCAATGAATGTCAATGGACTGCGTGAGTTGCAAACAAATGGTCATATTGTGAAAACTATCAGGACTATGGCTTAGCCGTGGACATTTCTAGTGGCAGCAGGGATAGCTGAACGTTTTGATATAAGATTTGTGTAGGTGGGACTGAAAATGAGGGAGTGGTGGCAGTTTAGAAATCATGTCCTGATTTTTCAGCTTTTGCCAGCTCCCACTCTAGCTTTGCCATTCATTCCTATGGGACAAATTTCGCCACAAGAACGACGATATTCCGTGAACCATTCGGCGAAACGTTCCACAAAGTAATAGCAATCCGATCGGGAACAATCTGCACGTTTTGGTATATTTTTGTCTATGTAGTGTAAAAACTGTGGGAGGAGTTAGGGTGGCAAATTTGGCTATAATAAGAATAATAATAATAACTAGAAAAGCTACAATTTCTGGGGAAATTGTGTGAAGTGTTCTTGCCTCCATCAGTAGTCTACAACTAGAGTGGGCGGAGTAACTGTTAGTATTTATTTATATAGCACATTTAATTGCAATGTTGTTGCCCAAAGTGCTTCACAGTTACATTAAAACATACAGTTATAAAAAATTAGCAGTTGTAAAAGGCTTTGTCTATGACATCACTTGCTGCTGCAGCCTTGCACAGGTCAGAGTATTTTGGCGGTTGCCATCTTCAAACGGTCGTATTTTAAAAACTATAATTCCTACAGTGAAGAGCTTTATATTGTGAGAATCACAAGACCCAGACCTACATTTTGATGTATAGTATGTCTCTGAGATATTAACAATGAAGGCACAGTCGCAGTTTAGAAATTGCCCTTCAAATGTGAGCTTTGCAGAGTGGAGTTTCAATGAATGTCAATGGACTGCGTGAGTTGCAAACAAATGGTCATATTGTGAAAACTATCAGGACTATGGCTTAGCCGTGGACATTTCTAGTGGCAGCAGGGATAGCTGAACGTTTTGATATAAGATTTGTGTAGGTGGGACTGAAAATGAGGGAGTGGTGGCAGTTTAGAAATCATGTCCTGATTTTTCAGCTTTTGCCAGCTCCCACTCTAGCTTTGCCATTCATTCCTATGGGACAAATTTCGCCACAAGAACGACGATATTCCGTGAACCATTCGGCGAAACGTTCCACAAAGTAATAGCAATCCGATCGGGAACAATCTGCACGTTTTGGTATATTTTTGTCTATGTAGTGTAAAAACTGTGGGAGGAGTTAGGGTGGCAAATTTGGCTATAATAAGAATAATAAGAATAATAATAATAATATATATGTGAGATAACATTAAGTGGTCTTGCTATGCAAGAACACTTAATAATATATATGTGAGATAACATTAAGTGGTCTTGCTATGCAAGAACACTTAATAATATATATGTGAGATAACATTAAGTGGTCTTGCTATGCAAGAACACTTAATAATATATATGTGAGATAACATTAAGTGGTCTTGCTATGCAAGAACACTTAATAATAATATATATGTGAGATAACATTAAGTGGTCTTGCTATGCAAGAACACTTAATAATATATATGTGAGATAACAGTAAGTGGCCTTGCTATGCAAGAACACTTAATAATATATATGTGAGATAACAGTAAGTGGTCTTGCTATGCAAGAACACTTAATAAGGATTGTCTTGGAAGCAATAGATTTGTCTTTTAGATATTTATTATATAAAAATATAAATATAGACATATAAAATCCATTATAGCAGAGTTTATAAGATGAAATTAAATGCTTGCAAATATCATTAATAGGTTAACATACCCTTTCTGAACATGTCATCATGTCAGCCTCTCAGTCATTTTAAGATGGAGCAGCGTCTGTCTCCAAGTCTCTCCTCTGTGTCTTAACATTTAAAAAGTACACCTATTTATACCTTAGGTGTCGTCATTTTACGGTCACTGTAGTTCATATATGAAAAAGTTACTTTTTTTACTTTATTCAGTTTAAGACCACCCTTAATTTGGCAAACATACAAGGCCATAACTAAAGGGTGGATACGTCATGGACTTAGTTCAAGATGGCATCTTAAAGTCTGAATAGCTTATCTGTTGTTTATACTAAGACGTGAGTGCACAGTCGTGGGAGATTCCCGGATTTGGGGAAGTTCCATTAACTTGGGGTTACCACAGTATATTGTGTACTGAATAGGATAGCCTTGAAGCTTGTTTATGCATTATTGTTATTTTTGTTATTGTAATTCGTCTGGGACAAAATGGCGCAAACATATTATGCACTGAGGTTATTGCTTAAAGAAACATCTATGAAAAACATGTTCCATTTCTAACACCTTGTCAATTTGCAATATCTCTTAAAGACAACGTACACAGTTTAAGAAATACAACATTTCATTCTAAAACTTGTAATATTTGCATTTGCCCATAACACTGTCTAGTTCCTATCCTTTAAGAGGACCCGAACACTATGGAGCAATAGGTCCTTTAGCAGGATAGGAACTAGCTCTCTCACTGTGAGCTGTCTAGTTCCTATCCTTTAAGAGGACCCGAACACTATGGAGCAATAGGTCCTTTAGCAGGATAGGAACTAGCTAACTCACTGTGAACAGTCTAGTTCCTATCCCTATACAGGACCTGACCAGTAGGGGGCGAAAAGGTCCTTTAGCAGGATAGGAACTAGCTCTCTCACACTGAGCATGCTATGTCCTATCCTCAGAAAGGACAGGGTCCTTCTACTGGATAGGAACTAGTCGCAACCGTAAGTTATTTGATCAAATTAATTTTGTGTGATTGTTAGTTATTTTGAAAATGTGATCGTTAAGGACATTGTAAGAACACTACAAGTATCAGAGATTTTAAAAAAAAAAATCTGCAAAAGGAGAACATTAAAGGGACAGCATTTTACATAGCTGAATTGTTTTATGTGGGAAGAGTGTGTTCTCTTTTTTTAAATCTTACAAAAAGTAACATAGAAATTGTCACTCTTACAAATTAATAAACTCCTGGTTTTCCTGGAGCTTAAAGGGACACTATAGACACCAGGACAATTACAGTTTAATAGAGTGGTCCTGGTGTCCACAGTATGTCCTTGCAGGCACTTTTTTCCTGGCACTACAGGCTTCCCCTCCCCCCCTCTCGTGATACACAAGTGGTTAAAATCCCCTTCTGTCACTTACCTGGGTCCAGCATCGATGTCCCTTGCCGCTGGCTAGGGTCTGCCTTCTCTCCTCCCCTGCCAACATCAGCCAGCGGAGGAGACCTAATCCGCATATGCGGCACATAAGGATTTCACCATAGGAAAGCTATATTCAATAGGGATGTGCATGGGCAAAAAAATTTGGTTTGGTTCGGCACTTCCGAAATTCAGGACTCCGGTAATTCCCTAACCCTAACCGTACCCCTAACCCTAAAAGGGGTAGGGGTAGAGGAAGGTTGTGGTAAGGGGTAGGATTAGAGGAACGTTGAGGTAAAGGCAAGGGTTAGAGGAAGGTTGGGGTAAGGGGTAGGGTTAGGGTTAGGGTTAGAGGAAGGTTGGGGTAAGGGTTAGAGGTAGGGGTAGGGTTAGATTACTGTCATCATTCCCTTAATTTCCCCCCCCCCCTCCTGTTTTGCCACTTTTCACAAATCAGAAGCACTTCGGCACTTCTGAAATTTGGCACTTTGGGAATTCGGTTGGCACTTCCAAAATTCGGCAATTCAGGACTTCGGCAGTTCGGTTCGGCACTTCCGAAATTCGGCGGTTCACACTTTGGTAATTCCCTAACCCTAACTGTACCCCTAACAGGGGTAGAGGAAGGTTGGGGTAAGGGGTAGGGTTAGAGGAAGGTTGGGGTAAGAGTTAGGGTTAGAGGAAGGTTGGGGTAAGGGTTAGGGTTCAGGTTAGGGGTAGGGTTAGAGGAAGGTTGGGGTAGGAGTTAGGGGTAGGGCTAGGGTTAGATTCCTGTCACCATTCCCTTAATTTTCCCTCCCTCTCCTGTTTTGCCACTTTTCAGAAATCCTGAGCACTCCGGCACTTCCGAAATTCGGCAATTCGGTTTGGTTCAGCACTTCGGCAATTCGGAAGCATCTGAATTGCCGAAATTTGCCTGAATTTAAATTCTACCCGAAACAAATTGTAGACAGCCACTAGAATTGGAGTTAACCCTGGCAGGTCATTTTTGCAGTTTCTTCAAAACTGCAATAGTTACCTGCACAGGAATAAGAGACCTGTGATCTGTGACAGTGCACCCAGGAGGTGGGGGTGCTCTTTGACTGGCCACCTAAATTGGGTTTTTTAAAACTATAGTGTAAAGAATACACATTTGTAATCCTGACACTATAGTGTTCCTTTGAATTTGTGAAACAACATTGGACATCCTTGAGATTTGCATAAGGCCATTGTCTTCAAAATCCCCATAGGATTGTAAGGAGACACCTTCCCACCTACCACCCTCGTTTTTACCTCATCTCTTTCCTTTACTTCTTAAGAGTAGCAAGGCGCTATAATTCCGTGTATCTACACATGAGTATTCGTATTCCATTATTTGTAGACAATCTTCTTTGTTGGGAGATGTGTTTACAATACTTTACTTTTCACGTGTTAACCCCTTAACGACGAGTGACGGACGAGGTCCGTCACTCAGGGGAATGCGTTAATGACGAGTGACGGACCTCGTCCGTCACGCGTTAAAATTAACGCCGCGATCGCGCAGTGCCGGCGATCGCGGGGTTAATGCTGTTGCTGGGTCCCTCCGAGTCAGGGGCAGACCAGCAGCAGCAAATCCGGATATCCCAGCCCATGTGATCGCTGTGACAGCCAGTCACAGCGGTCACAATGCTGCTGGGATATCTGATCCGCCTCCCTCCACCTCGTGTGGGTTTGTGAAGTGGAGAGAGACGGATCGGTGCTACATTGTGTCCCTGATTTATTGCAGAGTTATACTTAAGTATAAAATTCACTTTTCTGGAGTTAAAAAAAAATTAACCCTTTCCCTGCTGCTTGATCACTGCTAGCAGTGATCAATATACAGGTCACAGTACTCTACTGTGATCTATTATTTTTTTTTTACTTTCAAGGGTTAATTTTCAGTTTTTTTGTAACCCTAAGGGGTTAAATTTTATTATTTGATTTTATTAATTTGTGATTTAGTTATTTTGGTTTGTGGAATTTAGTGGGAATTAGGGAATAAAAAAAAAAAAAAAAAAAATATTTTTTTTTGTTAGAGTTTTGTTAGCTGTGTTAGCTGTATTAACAATGTTTAGAAAGTATAGCGCGGAGGAGGCTTATGCCCTGTTAGCGGCAGACTCAGAGGCGACTGACACTGCCTCAGAGAGTGAAGCTGGGAGTGACGCAGGGGATGCAGGGGACATGGACTATGTGCCAGATACTGCAGGACCATCAGGAGAAATCGACGATTCCCCTAATGCTGACCATGGCGCAGATGACTGGGTACCCCCTAATAATTTTTCCCCAGACATCCCAGTGTTTACAGGCAATCCTGGCATACAGGCGGACCTGTCTGCCTATAGTGCGCTGGATGTTATGCAGCTGTTCTTGGGGGATGAGATTTTTGGGGAGATAGTCACCCAGACTAATCTCTATGCGGAGCAATATCTGGCACGCAATCCAGACTCTCTTATCTCTAGGAAAGAGAGATGGTACCCAACCAGTGTGCCAGAATTTAAACAATTCTGGGCACTGACCATGTTAATGGGGCTAATTAAAAAACCCACAATTAGGATGTATTGGGCTAAACATCCTATTTGCAATACTCCTATTTTTGCCGAGACAATGACAAGGGAAAGATATGAAGACATACTAAGATTTATGCACTTTAGTGATAACAACAAGTGCCCCCCAAAAGGTGATCCGCAGTATGATCTTCTTTACAAACGACGCCCTTTAATTGCCCACTTTAACAGTAAATTTACATTTCCATTGACGAGTCCCTAATGAAGTTTAAGGGAAGACTGGGGTTTAGACAATATATCCCATCCAAAAGATCCCGATATGGGATCAAATTTTATAAACTATGCGAAAGTGGCAGTGGCTACGTATACACCTTCCGTGTATACGAAGGAAGGGATAGCCACCTTGATCCCCCAGGTTGCCCAGATACAGTAGGGACAAGTGGAAAAATTGTCTGGGACTTAATAATGCCACTACTTAATAAAGGTTATCATCTATACATCGATAACTTTTATAATAGCATCCCACTGTTACAAATGTTGTATTGCTTCGAGACCGTGGCCTGTGGCACTATTCGGAAGAGTCGCACAGGTTTCCCAAAGGCTCTAGCGAACAAAAAAATGAAAAGGGGGGAAACAGCAGCTCTCTGCCAGAATGAACTGCTGGCACTCAAGTACAGGGATAAAAAGGATGTTTTCATCTTAACCACCATCCATGGTGAAAACACTCGGAGGGTCGCAGTTCGTGGCAGAGACGAATATAAACGGGTGCCAGTCTGCATACGGCAATATAATCGGCATATGGGGGGCGTTGACCTGTCCGATCAACTGATGCAGCCATATTTGATCATGAGAAAGACCAGGGCATGGTATAAAAAAGTGGGCATATACCTTTTGCAGATGGCAATCCACAATGCCTTTGTTATTTTTAAAAAGGCAAATGCTGGGCTGAAAAGCACTTTTCTTTCTTTCCAGTTTGAGCTAATTTCTAAGCTGCTAGAATGCCACACAAGGAGACCATCAGTGGAGCCTAGCAGAAGAATGGAGGCAGGTCACTTCTGCTTTAAGATTCCACCAACCCCTAAAAAACAAAACCCCCAGAAAAGGTGCAGGGTGTGTTACAAGAGGGGCGTAAGAGTTGAGACCAGCTATTACTGCCCTGATGGCCCCTCTCAGCCCGGCCTATGTATTGGCCATTGTTTTAAAATTTTTCACACCCAGGCCGAATAAGTAGACCAGTTTTGGGGTTTGATTTTTAGTCATCTGTCTGATTGGTTACCGAATCTTGGCTTTGTCTACCGTTTATCCTGTCTTCTCTGATCCTTGACCTCGGCTTGTCCTATCGTTGTTCCGTTTCTCTTTACTCATTTGACCTCGGCTTGTACCTTGACAATTCTCTGCTTGTATAGCCCGGCCATTCTAAGGACCGGTATTACAAGTTTCTCTCTCTGTGTTCTCTCTCTTTGTGGTCTGTCTGTGTTTTGGTTTCGGAATCCATGACAGCTTTGCCCGGGACGCAGATGACTGTGTACTACCCCCGGATAAGTTTACCCCAACTATTCTGTATATGGGGGTATCATTGCACTAAGATGGCATAGCTGAGCAACATATTAGGTGTTATACTGCCGTAGCACACATAAGGATAGCAAAATATACAGTAACATCTCCAAGTGTGTGTCAAAAAGGCAGAAAAAATGCTAATTGCAACTAGACTTGGTACAAACTAACAAAAAAATGATCCTAAACTAAGGTTTAGAATATACCTTTTGAAATACCCTGGGGTGTCTACTTTAAGAAATGGTAGGCCTTTGTGGGGTAGTTTGAATTTAATACCTGCTAAGATGCTTGGAAATTGCACATAGGCCCAGCGTCAAAATTCAAAGTTTGGTAAAAACTCATATGACATGGTCTCCAATGTGCCCCTTCAACATCCACATAACCATGAAAAAGGTACACATGTGGGTATCGTTGCACTAAGATGACATAGCTGAGCAACATATTGTGTGTTATACTGCCATAGCACACATAAGGATAGCAAAATATACAGTAACATCTCCAAGTGTGTGTCAAAAAGGCAGACAAAAATGCTAATTGCAACGAGACTTGGTACAAACTAACAAAAAAATGATCCTACACTAAGGTTTAGAATATACCTTTTGAAATACCCTGGGGTGTCTACTTTAAGAAATGGTAGGCCTTTGTGGGGTAGTTTGAATTTAATACCTGCTAAGATGCTTGGAAATTGCACATAGGCCCAGCGTCAAAATTCAAAGTTTGGTAAAAACTCATATGACATGGTCTCCAATGTGCCCCTTCAACATCCACATAACCATGAAAAAGGTACACATGTGGGTATCGTTGCACTAAGATGACATAGCTGAGCAACATATTGGGTGTTATACTGCCATAGCACACATAAGGATAGCAAAATATACAGTAACATCTCCAAGTGTGTGTCAAAAAGGCAGACAAAAATGCTAATTGCAACGAGACTTGGTACAAACTAACAAAAAAATTATCCTACACTAAGGTTTAGAATATACCTTTTGATTGACCGTCTGCAAAGGCTGTTCTCCTTTTCCTGGCAACCCACCAAACTAAAATACCTAGGCACCTGGCTACCACGCGATCTGACACAATTGTACACAGCTAACTTTCCGCCCCTCCTAACGGCCATTCAAAAGGATCTCCTCCGCTGGTCACCACAATATCTCACCTGGTTTGGCCGCATTCAGGCACTTAAAATGAACGTCCTCCCTAGACTGTTGTACCTCTTCGCGGCTCTACCTGTCGCGATACCCCAAGCGTTTTTCCGCACCCTTACGAGGGAAATACGCAACTTTATCTGGAATCGCTCCGCATCCCGCATCCGTAGATCCACTTTAGAACGGCCAAAATCGGCGGGGGGAGCCGGGCTGCCCTCTATGCAGCAATACTATCGCGCCACACACCTTCAACGGGTAGTGGACTGGCATGCGCGCCCTGGAGCCAAAAGATGGGTACCCATGGAGGTGCAGCAGGCCGGGGGGACGATCCCGGCCAGGCTATGGCTTGGATCCCTCACGTTCGCGGAACTCCGGACCCACAACCCACTTATCGATGCTACCCTTAGGGTGTGGTGCACACTGCGTTACGCACACCGACTCACCACATCTCCGAACCCACTTACTCCTCTAACATACAACCCAAATCTAGCAGGGGGTCTTCCCCCCTCGGCATTCCGAAATTTCACACAGACGGACTGGATCTACCTTCGCCAATGGACAGGAGACAGAGCCCTTAAACCACTGACTGACGTAGTGACGGCACAGAGACCAACCACCCTGGACAGGTTCCGTTATCACCAGGTGAAGACCTACTACATGAGCCTCCAAGGTATAGACCACTTACACAGACCACTGACGGATTTCGAGCGCCTATGTACCGACAGGAAACACCTAGACCATGCCGTATCACATCTTTACACTATGCTACAAGCCCTAGGCAATGAAAGCCCACTAGGATATACAGATAAATGGGAAAGGGAGACAGGGATGCACCTGACGGCCCAGGAGTGGGACAAAAACTTCCTCTTAACCCACAAGTGCTCCATTAGCTCTAAGTACCAGGAAATGAGCTATAAACTGCTCACTCAATGGTACAGAACTCCTGACATGCTTAAACGTATGTATGGCACTTCCTCTGGCGACTGCTGGAGATGTGGCTCTGCCCCGGGCACCAACCTTCACATATGGTGGACCTGTCCCCGCATCGTCCCATTCTGGCAGTTGATACACACTAAGATCACCGAAATTGTAGACCCGGACCTCCCACTGCAACCGCTACCAATGCTTCTGCACCACACAGCCATGTCGGTCCAAAGGTATAAGAAGACGCTCACGATACACCTGCTCTCTGCCGCAAAAAGTCTCATCCCTCTGCTCTGGAAAAGCCAGGCAGTGCCCACATATAGACAATGGGTGGATAAGGTAGAGGAAATTCATAACATGGAAATGTTGACCGCTTCCCTGCAGGAACGCTCGGACAAATGTGCTCTCCTGTGGTTTCCATGGACGTCCTACATTGCCCGTGGACAGGCCTGACCGAACTTACAGTTCTGTTCCGCGCCCCCTGGGGATAACCCTGGTCTCAGCCCTTCCCCTTCTCTCCTCCTCCCCTCCTGTTCCCCCCCCCCCCCCCCCTCCTGTGCCCGACCCAGGACACGGTCTTTAGTGACTAGAGCCCTGCCCTCACTACGAGTCAGGTACTCTCCTAGGTAGGGAGACCTCCACCTGCCGACCCAGACATCGGTTCACACTCCTCCGCTACCCCGGACCTGCCTGCTCCATGTGTCAATTGCCCTCTCCATGGCCCCGCTCCCCGGCAGGACTCCGCCCTTGCAGACAAGGTGCGGGCAGGCTAGATGTCAATTGTACAGGTGTTACAGAAATTGCCTTTGACTTGAGGTAGCCAATCAAACTGTTCATCAATGTACTGTATTCTGTAAAGTGAATCTTGCTCACCCTCCCCCCCCTTTTCTTTTTTCTGTCTCCCCCCCTATTTTGAAAACTATTATAAATAAAGAATGTCTAAAAAAAAGAATATACCTTTTGAAATACCCTGGGGTGTCTACTTTAAGAAATGGTAGGCCTTTGTGGGGTAGTTTGAATTTAAAACCTGCTAATATGCTTGGAAATTGCACATAGGCCCAGCGTCAAAATTCAAAGTTCGGTAAAAACTGATATGGCTTGGTCTCCTATATGGCACTGTAGCTTCACAAAATAGTCCCAAAGACATACAATAGGGGTGTCATTTTACTCAGAAGACTTAGCTGAACATAATTTGGGGGGTATGAACTTAGTGGCACATGTGAAATATACAAAATGCCCAGCACAAATGCAATCCATATGTAAAAAACGCACAAAATTATTTTTTACCACATACTTTGGCATCTATTGGTGAAAAAATGGGGGCATGTTAAGGCACAATATGCACCTTATGAGATACCCTGGAGTGTCTACTTTTACAAATGGTAGGCCTTTGTGGGTTTTTTTTGAACAGTCAAACTGTTATAATACCCCAAATGGAAGCATAGGCTCATTAAATCCGTCTCTCAAAATTCTACTGTGAGTACTGAAAAGGACAGGTCTCCTATATGGCACTGTAGCTTCATGAACTAGTGCCAAAGACATACAATGGGGGTGTCATTTTTCTCAGAAGACTTAGCTGAACATAATTTGGGGGGTTTGAACTTAGTGGCACATGTGAAATATACAAAATGCCCAGCACAAATGCAATCCATATGTAAAAAACACACAAAATTATTTTTTACCACATACTTTGGCATCTATTGGTGAAAAAATGGGGGCATGTTAAGGCACAATATGCACCTTATGAGATACCCTGGAGTGTCTACTTTTACAAATGGTAGGCCTTTGTGTTTTTTTTTTGAACAGTCAAACTGTTATAATCAGGGCTGCCATCAGAAATTGTGGGGCCCCTGATAAAGCACAAGGTCTGGGCCCCCCCCCCCCCTCTGCCCCCTCCCGGGCCCGCCCACGCCCTACCTAGTCCGCTGACAATGATGCGGGACTGAATGTGGTGTGTATAGTGGAAGTGAATTAGAATGTGTGTAATGGATGTAGTATTTGTGTGTATTAGATACTGTTTGTGCAGTGAATGCAGAGTGTGTGTTTGTGTAGCGGATGCAGTGTGTATAGTGAACGCAAAGTGTGTTTGAGTAGTGCATGTAGTGTGTGTACAGTGATGTAGTGTGTGTTTGTGTAGTGGATGTGATGTTTGTATGTACTAGATGAAATGTGTTTAGTGGATGCAGTGTCTGTAGTGGATGCAGTGTGTGTATTAGACGCAGTGTCTGTGTATAGTGAATGCAGAGTGTTTCAATTTGTGGTGGATGTAGTGTGTGTACTGTGAATACAGGATGTTTGTGTAGTGGATGCTGTGTGTACAGTTAATGCAGAGTGTGTGTCAGTATAGTGAATCCAGAGTGTGTGTTAGTGTGTAATGAATGCAGAGTGTGTGTTAGTGTGTAGTGAATGCAGAGTGTGTCAATGTAATGAATGTAGTGTGTGTGTGTTAGTGCAGTGAATGCAGAGTGTGTGAAAATGTGTAGTGAATGCAGAGAGTGTGTTAGTGTGTAGCGGATGCAGAGTGTGTGTTAGTGTGTAGCGGATGCAGAGTGTGTGTTAGTGTGTAGCGGATGCAGTGTGTTAATGTGTAGTGAATGCAGAGGGTGTGTTAGTGTGTAGCGGATGCAGAGTGTGTGTTAGTGTAGTGAATGCAGTGTGTTAATGTGTAGTGAATGCAGAGGGTGTGTTAGTGTGTAGCGGATGCAGAGTGTGTGTTAGTGTAGTGAATGCAGAGTGTTAATGTGTAGTGAATGCAGAGAGTGTTTGAGTAGTGGATGTAGTGTGTGTACAGTGATGTAGTGTGTGTTTGTGTAGTGGATGTAGTGTTTGTATGTACTAGATGAAATGTGTTTAGTGGATGCAGTGTCTGTAGTGGATGTAGTGTGTGTATTAGACGCAGTGTCTGTGTATAGTGAATGCAGAGTGTTTTAATTTGTGGTGGATGTAGTGTGTGTACTGTGAATACAAGATGTTTGTGTAGTGGATGCTGTGTGTACAGTTGATGCAGAGTGTATGTTAGTATAGTGAATGCAGAGTGTGTGCATAGTTTAGTGAATGCAGAGTGTGTGTTAGTGTGTAATAAATGCAGAGTGTGTATTAGGGTGTAGTGAATGCAGAGTGTGTCAGTGTAATGAATGTAGTGTGTGTGTAAATTTGTAGTGAATGCAGAGTGTGTTAATGTGTAGTGAATGCAGAGAGTGTGTTAGTGTAGTGAATGCAGAGAGTGTGTTAGTGTAGTGAATGCAGATAGTGTGTTAGTGTAGTGAATGCAGAAAGTGTGTTAGTGTAGTGAATGCAGAAAGTGTGTTAGTGTAGTGAATGCAGAAAGTGTGTTAGTGTAGTGAATGCAGAAAGTGTGTTAGTGTAGTGAACGCAGAGAGTGTGTTAATGTGTAGTGAATGCAAAGAGTGTGTTAGTGTGTAGCGGATACAGAGTGTGTGCTAGTGTAGTGAATGCAGAGTGTTAATGTGTAGTGAATGCAGAGAGTGTGTTAGTGTGTAGCGGATGCAGAGTGTGTGCTAGTGTAGTGAATGCAGAGTGTGCATATGTAGCAAATGCAGAGTATGTGTCAGTATAGTGGATGCAGTGAGTGGGTTAGTGTGTAGTGTATGCAGAGTGCATGTTGTATTAGTGTATGCAGTGTGTGTGTGTTGTATTAGTGTATGCAGTGTGTGTGTTGTGTTAGTGTATGCAGTGTGTGTGTTAGTGTATGCAGTGTGTGTGTTGTATTAGTGTATGCAGTGTGTGTTGTGTCAGTGTATGCAGATTGTGTGTTGTGTTAGTATATGCAGTGTGTGTTGTGTTAGTATATGCAGTGTGTGTTGTGTCAGTGTATGCAGAGTGTGTGTGTTGTGTCAGTGTATGCAGAGTGTGTGTTGAGTTAGTGTATGCAGTGTGTGTGTGGTGTTAGTGTATGCAGTGTGTGTTGTGTTGATGTATGCAGAGTGTGTGTTGTGTTGGTGTATGCAGAGTGTGTGTTGTGTTAGTGTATGCCGTGTGTGTGTGTGTGTGTGTGTGTCAGTGTATGTAATGTGTGTTGTGTCAGTGTATGTAGTGTGTGTGTGTGTGTATGTGTTGTGTTAGTGTATATAGTGTGTGTGTTGTGTCAGTGTATGTAGTGTGTGTGTTGTGTCAGTGTATGTAGTGTGTGTGTTGTATTAGTGTATGCAGTGTGTGTTGTGTCAGTGTATGCAGAGTGTGTGTTGTGTCAGTGTATGCAGAGTGTGTGTTGTGTTAGTATATGCAGTGTGTGTTGTGTCAGTGTATGCAGAGTGTGTGTGTTGTGTCAGTGTATGCAGAGTGTGTGTTGTGTCAGTGTATGCAGAGTGTGTGTTGTGTCAGTGTATGCAGAGTGTGTGTTGTGTCAGTGTATGCAGAGTGTGTGTTGTGTTAGTGTATGCAGTGTGTGTGGTGTTAGTGTATGCAGTGTGTGTTGTGTTAGTGTATGCAGTGTGTGTGTTGTGTCAGTGTATGTAATATGTGTGTTGTGTCAGTGTATGTAGTGTGTGTGTTGTGTCAGTGTATGTAGTGTGTGTGTGTGTGTTGTGTTAGTGTATGCAGTGTGTGTGTTGTGTCAGTGTATGTAGTGTGTGTGTTGTGTCAGTGTATGTAGTGTGTGTGTGTTGTGTTAGTGTATGTAGTGTGTGTGTGTTGTGTCAGTGTATGTAGTGTGTGTGTTGTGTCAGTGTATGTAGTGTGTGTGTTGTGTTAGTGTATATAGTGTGTGTGTGTTGTGTTAGTGTATGCAGTGTGTGTGTTGTGTCAGTGTATGTAGTGTGTGTGTTGTGTCAGTGTATGTAGTGTGTGTGTGTGTTGTGTTAGTGTATGTAGTGTGTGTGGTGTGTCAGTGTATGTAGTGTGTGTGTTGTGTTAGTGTATATAGTGTGTGTGTTGTGTTAGTGTATATAGTGTGTGTGTGTGTTGTGTCAGTGTATGCAGTGTGTGTGTTGTGTCAGTGTATGTGTGTAAATGTGCAATCTGGGGTGAGGGGGAGGGGGGGCATTTTAACATAATAAAAAAAAATACATTTAATTAAATTGTTTCTCCCCCTCCCTGCTTACCTGTGTCTAGGGAGGGGGGAGATTCCATCCCTGGTGGTCCGGTGTCATGGTGGGGCCCCCCGGGTTCCCTGATACCGCAGAGGGGGCCCAGGCAGCACACTGCCTCTTCTCTTCGCTCTCCTCTAATAACTCTCGCGAGACCCGCGGAGCGTTGCCATGGCAACCGGGTATCGCGAGAGTTATTAGAGGAGAGCGAAGAGAAGAGGTTGTGTGCTGCCTGGGCCCCCTCTGCGGTAATCGGGAAGCCGGGGGGCCCGCGGCTGCACACATAGATAGCGATATTCGCTATCTATGTGTGCAGGGAGGGAAAGTGGGGCCCAGGACTGCCAGAGCAGTCCGGGCCCCCCAGGGCCGCCGGGCCCGTGACAACCGTCATGGTTGTCACCCCCTGATGGCGGCCCTGGTTATAATACCCCAAATGGAAGCATAGGCTCATTAAATCCGTCTCTCAAAATTCTACTGTGAGTACTGAAAAGGACAGGTCTCCTATATGGCACTGTAGCTTCACGAAATAGTGCCAAAGACATACAATGGGGGTGTCATTTTACTCAGAAGACTTAGCTGAACATAATTTGGGGGGTTTGAACTTAGTGGCACATGTGAAATATACAAAATGCCCAGCACAAATG